>NW_017673938.1:0-47379 GCF_001879085.1 Nicotiana attenuata | reverse complement strand
ATATATATATATATATATATATATATATATTATTTTTTAAAGTGACACTCATCAAGTTAAAGCATGGATCGGTCTTTGTGTGATTAAAAGCCACATATACTTTAGCTGTTGTATCTTCTTTTTTTTTTTGTCTGTAGTCACAACCGCTTTTACCAATCCTTTGAACCTCAGATGCAGATTTAGTGCTTTGTTCATTTGAAAGATACTCTAATTTCACACTCTATTCTTTAAGAGACCATCTTCATTATGGCTTATATAAGAAGGACAAAAATATGGTATACCCTAAACTTTATAGACCATTTGGGTTCTTACTCGGTGGTAAATTGTGATTTTAGTTTGTAAATTTATAATTTTTAAAAGTAATTTTCCAAATTTATAATATTTAAGAAAAATAGACAACTAGATCGAAATTTAATCAAGCCAAACCTCTATGAGTCATGATCTAATTTACTTAATCTGGAGGAATTGCAAATGTTTACGCCAAAAGTCTCAATTATTGCCCTACTTTGACTTCTATGGTCAAATTGATCAAGCTTTGATGTAATATATGCCGTATAACATTTAATGTTACTTCTATTATATAAGACAAATAATATTATTCACATAGTTAGAGAACATCCATTAGAATAAGGGATAATTAACGTTCAAAATGTAATTGATTCTAAAGGATGAAATTAGGTAGATGAAAACGGCCAAAAGGGTATGATTTTGAGTGTATTTTTATCTCATTTATCGTGTGAGTTACGGGAGATTACATGATATTTGAAGTGAATTATACTCATTACGTATTTCTATTTGTAGGAGTGAGCTTAAATGATAATGGAGCAAAAGAAATCAAATTGTTGTAAAAAGGAGAAAAATTAAAGGATTGAGAGCTCGTCTATTCTCGTGCATGGCACGAAAACGGACGCAAAAAAGGAGAAAAGTGAAGGCACAAAACAGTGAAGCGAAGCAAAGGCACGTATTGCTTCGCGAAATGGAAGAATTTCAAAAGCTGAATCCGTGTCCATGGGCACGCGACGTGCGAAGCCAGACGCGGATTCCAGCTTTTCCCATCCGAAGTGGGATTGAAAAATTTCGCCCCTTAGCAACCCTAAGTGATATAAATATAGAAAATCTCACGTTGTATCCACTAATCCTAAACTATTTACCCTTTAATGCTCAGGCCCAAACTATTTACTACTCCTACCCATGGGGCCCAAACTATTTACCCGTTTTTTTCCTAAAACATGTTATTTCTGAATTCACTGTACCCATTAAAGGGTAAACATGTTACCCCAATTCGTATCAAAATTATTTCCGTTTCATCCATAAAAGGCTGAATTCACTGTACCCATTCAGTTCAATTTTTTTCTTATAACAGATGCATTAGTGTTTATACATAAAATCGTGAAGTGGGTATTAATCACAAAGACGAATCAGCCCTTAGGAATCTGATCATCCATTCAGCTGTGAAACCCCTTCCCCCACTCATGTTTTTCTTTATCACTTTCTTGTTTTTTCCCCTATTTTTTTTTATTAAGTTTGTCCTTTTGTGTTTGATGAGTGCGAAAAATCGTAGTATGGAACTTATATCCTTAAATTTATTTTTGTTCTTTTATGCTAAGAAAGATATACAAATTGCAATTATTGTTTATTACCTTAACCATATTCAAAGTGGGTATTGTTAAATATTGCTTATAGTACCTTCTGGAAGTTCATACTGAAATTTGATAGCAGTTGGAGCTGATTTGAGGTGAATGAGATCGAAATTTTCAGTTGAAAATCAAAGAACACAGTTACAGTATACCGCTACGGTATACAATATGTTGTAGGAGTATATAGCTATACTGCAATAGTATACTATTATAGTTTATAATATACTGCAACGGTATATTGTAATAATCGAAGAAAAACATAGTTACCTAACAGTATATCGCTACATAGGGGTGTTCATGGTTCGGTTTGGATCGGTTTTTCCCTAAAAAGAAACCAAACCAAGTAAGTGGGTTTTTCAAATATTAGAACCAAACCAAACAAATTAAGTCGGTTTTTTCTCGATTCGGTTTATGTCGGATTTTGTCGGTTTTTTGATTTTTTCGGTTATTTATCGGTTTTTTCTTAAATATAGGACATACACTACCAAACACATATTCCGGCGACCACGTTTTTAACGTAACACTATCAAATCAATTGCCCTTTGAGAAATCTATTATTTACTAAAATATATTAATGACAATTGAATCAAATAGTGATGAATAATTTAAGGACTCAATTAAAAAATATTTTTTTTAACATGAAATGGATTCTTACACTTAACAAAAGAAAACTACCAATCAAACTAGAATATAAAGGTAAAAAACTATACTAAAAGTGCAAACGATTAACATTCACCATACAAATTGAAACTTTGTATAAAAATATACATATATATAGGTGTAATAATAAATTTGAAATAGCTACTCCTATAGCCGGTTTGGTTCGATTTTTTTGGGTTATTTTTTGATTAAAACCAAAACCAAACCAAATTTGATCGATTTTTAAAATACAAAACCAAAACCAAACCAAACCAAAAAGTATCGGTTTTTTTGGTCGGTTTGGTTTGGTTCGGTTTTTCGGTTTTTTATGAATACCCCTACGGCGCTACAGTATACAATATACTATAGGAGTATATAGTTATACTGCAACAGTATACTATTATAGTATACAATATATTATTGTAGTATACTGTAATAATATGCAATATACTGTAACAATATGCTGTAATAGTATACAATATACTATAATAGTATACTTATTACCCGTAAATTCACTTGCCTTTTCCCTTTTAATTTTCTTTAAGCTTTTACCCTACGCGAGGGGCAAATTTAAAAATGCAAAAGAAATATATTATAGTATGCTATATAATGTAGCGGTATGCTCTTACAATTAGATCCTTTTAGAATTTTTTGAAATTTTATTGACAGCTGATATTATTTCAGTTTAATAATTGAATTAATTTTTTTTAACTCTTTGCGTGCAATTGTATACCCTGTTGGTATATCTATATACTATACTGGTATCATATGTTAGTTAATATTTTTTGGTTGTATTAGCTACATTTAATTGGCACACATTTGATTTTTCTTTAGTAATAGTATAAAAAAAGAATAATAAATAGTAAAAACGGTAAATAAATTAGATTATGAAGAGAAAAAGAATATAAGAAAAAGAAGTTAAATGAAATTGAAAAAGGAAAAAAGAAAAAATTAAGAAGAAAACGAGAAAAAAGAAAAGGAGAAAAGAAAAAAAAAGAAAAAAAAAGAAGCATAGAAATTAAAAAGAAATGGAGAATAAAGAAAAAATTCCCCATAAAAACTACTATGGGTAGGAAATGTAATTAGTTTATGGGTAGAAAAACAAATGGGTAGACAAGAATAAATAGTTTTATTTTTGTGGGTAACTGTGTCAAACCCCTTTAATGATTCAAAGTTCTTAAGAGTTTGGGCTTATTATTTAAGCCCATTCACGCTTCTTATGTAACCACCAGAATCCACAATAAAAAATGCGACTTTTTGTTTATTGATCTCCCTTTCATCATTAATTGATTATCTTTCACGTGAAATTGAGTGATCTCAAATAGGATTAACCTTTAAATAATTTTATACGACTAGTGATGCGTTCACATGCCATGGGCTTGAGCTGAGTTTAACCAATTACAAACATATGTCCATAATTAACTCCATAATTCATAGACCTCACAACAATCTCGAATGTAGGAGTTAAATAATTTTCAACTATCATAGTTTGCTCTAGGCGCATCTAAAATAAATCATTGAGGCTATGGGTACGGTTACCGTGGCATAGTCATGATACATAACCACAATATCGAGTGTGTGTTTCACGCGACTTGACCCTTAACTTCAAAGTAATAAAATAAACATGTCGTGAATCGCGGGTGCGTTTCACGTGATGCGATTCGCGATGTGTACCACAACAATAGGTGCGCGACATCGTGACTTATTTAAATAAATTTCATAAATCCTAAAGGCAATTAAAATTCTATTAAAAGCAGTTAGAAAGTTAAAAATGCACAATAGGTTTTAAACATGTAATAAATCAGATAATTAGGCCAATTATTATTAGTTGAGCGACCGTGCTAAAACAACAGAACGCAGGAGTGCCTCACACCTTCTCCCGGGTTAACAGAATTCCCTACCCAGACTTCTGTGTTCGCGGACCGTAAAAATAGAGTTTACTTCATCGATTTGGGATTTTAAAATGAACAGGTGGCTTGGAAAGCCACAATAATTATTCCAAGTGGTGACTCTAATTAAATAAATAATCCCATTTCGACTAATATCACTTTGGTTTTTCAGGTGATTCGGGATTTGATTTGGAAGAATGATTCTCAGCTAGAACGTTTTAAGTTGGAAGAATAGTTTAACTTTCGTATATTTGTCGGATCAGAGTTATGATGATTCTGTCAAGTCCGGCTGGTAATTTCTGACTTGTGTGTATGCCCGTATTAGCATTTGGATGTTTCTACAAGATTTCGGTACTATTTGGTGAAAAGTTGGCAATTTGGAACTTTGGAAAGTTTATAGGTCTACCGGGAGTAGGCTTTGATGGTACCGGGTTTGGATTATGATTCAGGGAAATTGAATAGTTTCGTTATATCATTTGGGACTTGTGTGCAAAATTTGGGGTCATTCCGAGTTGATTTGATATGGTTCGGCATGAGTTGTGGAAGTTGAAAGTTCAAAATTTCATTAAGTTCTATTTGAGGTGCGATTCGTGGTTTTGATGTTGTTATGTGTGATTTGAGGCCTCGAGTAAGTCAGTGTCATGTTATGGAACGTGTGGTATATCTGGACGTGATCCTGTGGGGCTCAGAGAAGTTTCAGACGAGGTTCGGATCACTTTGGATCATTTTGGCTATGTTGGCTCGATAGGGGTTCTGGTGTGACGGCACCTGCGGAGCTATGGACTCCGGTGCGGATCCGCAGAAGTAACGAAGGAGTCGAAGAAGCATAAGTTATGGCCTGGGAGTAGAGTCCGCTGGTGCGGAAGTTTGGGCACTGAAGCGTGTCCGCAAATGCGGACATTTTGATCGTACAACGAAAATGGACTGTGGGCAAAAAGGTCGCTGATGCGGAGTGCATAGTTGAACTGCGTAGGAAATCCTCATCGGATTCAGTCATCTTTTGTAATTGAACTACGTTCTGGCGTGACTCATTTGGATATGTAGGCAGTCTGAGTTAGACTCGGCCATTTCATTCTTAATCTCATCATTTTGTATCTATTGTAATCGAACTACGTCTGGACCTGATTCTATTTGGATACGTAGGTTGCCTGAGTCAGGCTCAGTCATATTTATTATATATTTATCATCATCCACGGACTATGTTCGGACCTGATTCTCTTTTGGATACGTAAGCAACCTGAAAGGGTTCAGTCGTAACCTTAGGAAACCTTTGTAATGCATTAGTTCAAATTAGAACGCAGTCGCAACAGCAAGCATCCGCGTTGTCAGAAGCATCATGGAAGATCGGCATCAATGGGATAGAGTTTTCAAAAAGCAACGCTCGTATTCAGAGAACCTTTCATAGAATGTCATAATCCGGAACGACGACATTTTCCATAAAAGAAAGATTTTAGAAAAAAGTTTTCTAAATATAGTAATTTGTTCCACCTACCGAACTTCGTGGCGTAACCATATTAAGGGCTGGGGAAAAACCAATATTGTGGTCCACATAAACCAACCCCCCTCCCCACTCCCACTAAGAATTTTTCTTTGAGTGCAGGGTCAACTGGACGCAAGGAAATATTGGGAATACAATGGGGAAAATGACGGACCCGCCACTTTTTCAAGATTATCAACCCTCTTCCTTTATTTAAATTTTCTGATACAACCAAAACTAATTCCTGAATCCTTTGTAGGTATCTTGGAGTCAGATTGCTGATGCGGATAAGGCATACTATAAATGGCAAACTGTCTGCTCAACAAATCGGAGCACCTTGTACAAAATGAGTGGTTGGCTTCATCAACTGGAGCGCTGTTAGCAAACCGTCAACTCAACTAATCAAAGCAGCTTGTAAAAAACTAGTCTCCGGCTTCACCAATTGGAGCCCTGTACATAGCAAATTGTCAGCTCAACCGATCAGAGCGTTCACTTCGTCAACAAAACAATCTGCACCGCTGCTCCGTCACATCGGAGGCCAGAATAGATGGCGGCAAACCTCGTCACCGGCAGTCTGCCAATCGATGGCCGCAACTTAGCTTCGTAGTCAAGAGTATCTCTTGGGCATGCTTTTCGTTTACTTTGTTATTATCTTGAATTTTGTGACATTTTTCTCGTGCAGCTTCAGGCATGATTACATTTTTAAGTCAATCGGTCCCAAGAGGAGATTACTTTACATTTTTCAGTGCAAAGCTCTTCTAACAAGTGGAGACACACTCTACAAGTCAAGCACTCCAAATTAGCGGAGACACTTTTCAATGCACAACTCTCCCCACAAGCGGGATGCATTGTACAACTACTCCCAACACGAGGAGACTCAATGCTCCGATAACTGCAAAATGGCACACAGCCCGGCTAATAAATCGAGTCAAGTTCAAGTATCCCATCATCCTGATCCCAAATAGTCCGCAGCCAGGCATCATCATTCCAGCATCGTTTATATCACATCTTAATATATTCTGCATTTCAATATATGGTTATGTGCGTATTTAATTTTTGTAGGAACAAATATCGCAACATGGAACTCCTTCTAAGAAGAAGACCAAAATACAACGCTATGAGGGACAAAAAACTCAACAACGGACCAAGTATCTGAGCTCAAGTTTGAAATGATCAGTAGGACTCCAATTTTACAATTTTTTTAATTCAAGACGCAAATTCAAAACTGTCATGAGTGCCGAATCTTTCATCTCTATAACGACCCGACCATTCGTTTTGCTTTCTGGATCCCCGTTCCCCTAATTAAGACTCCTCGTATGTGATTTTACTATTTTATGACTTGCGGGGATGGTGGGTTTAGGTTTGGAAGTGTTCGGGTTGAAATCCAAACACTTAATTTCTTAATAGTGGCCTTAGGTGGCCAAGTTTGACATAAGTAAACATTTTGAGTAAATTATCTTGGAACCAAGATTTGAAGGTTCTAATAGGTTCGTATGATGATTTTGGACATAGGAATGTGTCCGGATGTTGATTCAAAGGTCCGCAGGTTGTTTCGTCTTGAATTGGCGAAAGTTAGAAAGTTAAAGATTTGAAAGGTTGAGAAGTTTGATCCGGAGTTGAACTTTATTGATATCGGGGTTGGATCTCGATTACGGAAGTTGGAATAGGTTTGTTATGCCATTTATGACTTGTACGCAAAATTTGGCACCACCCCGAGTCGATTTGATAGGAATCGGATGCGTGGATGTGTTTTCAGAAGTTCTTGAGTTTCATGATTGAATTTATGCATTTTAGCTTCCGATTTCTAGATGTTATTTCGGTGTTTCGATCGCGCGAGCATATTTGTATGATATTTTTATTGTGTGGATGGTTGGTGTGGAGCTCCGGAGGAGTGGGAGAGTTTTGAACGCGGTTCAGAGTGTTGGGAGGACTTCAGTTTTTCTTATTTCTGGCCGGGTGCTTCAGGTCTCGCAAATGCGAGGTTTTTTTCACATTTGTGAACCTTACATTTGCGAGGTTGTGGAGGCAATGGTGGGTTTGCATTTGCGAAGAATTTCATCTCATTTGCGATGTCACCTGGGCGTGGCATGTTTCGCATCTGCATCCCTTTTTTGTTCGCTTTTGCGGGCTGCCCAACTTCGCATTTGCAAAGTTTTGGGTCATAATGTGACCTTGGCAAAGTTGGTCAGGCTTCGCATTTGCGAACTAGATGTCGCAAATGCGATATTTGCAACTGGTGCAAGGGATTTTATTACGGTACTTAGCTTCTTTTCCCTCATTTCCCACTTGGTCTTGGGCGATTTTGAGAGCATTTTGTGGGGGAATTTCATCAACATCAAGAGGTAAGTGATCCCTACCAATTCTTTAGCTAAATACACGGATTATGGGTAGATTTAACATAAAATTAAAGGAAAATTGTGAGATTTTTGTTACAACCTAGGGTTCGGTAAAACTAAGATTTGACCAAAAAATCTATTATGTAATTGTGAGTAAATTATGTATTTGATTTTGTGAGGTCAGGGATAACATTTATATTCAAAAAAATTCAGAATCCTGGCACGTGGGACCGGAGGCAAATTTTAGGAATCTTCCAAATTGGGTTGCGTAATTACTCTAATACCTAAATTATGAACTTTTAAGCATATATTTAATAGTTTATACGACTTTTGATTAGTTTTGGAGTCCTCGGCATCGTTTGAAGAGTTCTAGTGAGGTTGAAGGGCCGGACTAAGGACTTGGAATCGAGGTAAGTCTCTTGCTTAATCTTGTAAAAGGGAACTTACCCCCTTAGGTGTATTATTGTGTGTGCCACTTGTTGTGGGGAGCTATGAGCTTACGAGGTGATGAGAGTCCGTACGTAGCTATATTTCATGATATTTTTGGGTAGACTTAGACTCACATCATTCCTTTAATTGTATTGTTTATTCCTGTCATGTGTATTATTTGTCTTGATTAGGACTGAGATTGGGGATTTAAATTGGAGATATCGATTGTCTCTTACTTTAGAAAAATTGAGAAATACTTGATAAACTATGAATCCGTGTCTTCTCGTCTCGCAAGTTCTTCCATGAGTGACCTCGGCCAAATCCACACCACAATTAAGTAGTGAGGCGACCAATGCAATAATAACCCAACAAAGGTCGGGTTCGAATCCACAGGGAGTTAGAATATGGGATTAGGTGTATATTTAAGTTGATTGCAAGTTTCGGCTTCAATTGTACTTCCACAATATTGATTGGTGTATTACTTCTACTTTATTCTATCAAATGCAAAGTTAAAATTAATGGACAATATTTTTGGTTTTGAGTTGTTTTTCAACTGATGAAGGAATCTAGGGTCGTGACTTCCACCTAGGTGGCTACCTAACAGGTTGTAAACTATAGGCAAGTTTGACAAAGTGGGGTCGTGGTATAGCAAACACACGCAATTGCTCACTCTATACCTCTTGGTAGTTTGAGTGATTTTGCCCGATTTGGCTTTCTCAAGCCCAAATGGGTATTTGCACAAATCAAGTGATATATGCTCAAGTCGGGTCTTACTATCTCTAGATTTGACCCTTTAATTGGGGATATCAATTTCTTGAATTCACCCCAATTCCTTGCTAGCCAAGTTTTCCTAAACCTAGACTCTCTTTCTCAAGAAAAGACTAGGACAAAAAGTCATGAATCAATGTTTGCAACCATTAATTCTATAGTTTAAGCATAAACAAGGCTAGATATAACGAACCCAATCACATAAAAGCCCTAAAATTAAATACCCATTAAGTACCCACACTAGGGTTGGGTCACAACCCTAGCTAAAGATTTACCTACTCATAGAAAATGAAGAAATTAAGATAGAATGCATAATCATAGATTAAACAAAGAAAATCTAGTGTTAAGAAGTCAATCTATTACAAAATTACTTAAAGAAGCAAAGAAAAACGCTAAGGTAGACCTATGCAAACTAAACTTAACCTAAAAATGACAAAAAATTATATTTATACTAAGCTGAAAATATCTCACAAAAATGCACCTATGGAGGTTATGCGGCCGCACAATTCTGATACGGATCGCAAAATGGCCTTATGCGGCCGTAGAATTCTGGTGCAGTCCGCACACCTGGGAAATTAGGATTGGAACTTGAGGTCTTCTGTGGTCCGCATAAAAGTGATTGCGGCCGCACTTAGGATTTTGCGGCCGTAAAAAACTGATGCGGTCCGCACTCTTCAGCTTTTGGACTTTGATCAACTCTATGATTCTTCAATCTTGCGGACCGCATAACAATGATTGGTCGTGTTTGTCCTTCTGCGGCCGCACATTTTTGGTGCGGTCTGCACTGTGTGAGTTGTCAATTGTAACGACCCGACCGGTCGTTTTGAGTTCTAGAGCCCCGTTTAGCAGCCTGGGGTCGTGAGCAGCTCCATTTCAGGTATTGTGACTTGTGCGCGTGGTCAGAATTGAATTTCGGGAAGTCTAGAGTTGATTTGGAAAGAGAATTCTCATTTCGGAAGCTTAAAGTTGAAAGAATGAACTATGATTGGAATTTTGAGTAAACGACCTTGGAATCGGGATCTGAAGGTTCCAGCGGGTTTGTATGATGATTTCGGACGTGGGCGTATGCCCGGATCGGGTTTTGGATAACCCGGGAGCGTTTTGGTGTCTATGGTGGAAGTTAGCATTTTAGAAGAAATTTCATAAGTTTGGCTTGAAGTGCATTCCAGTGTTATCAATGTCTGTTTGGGATTCCGAGACTGTGAATAGCTCCGTATGGTGATTCTGGAGTTGGGGGCTCGATCGGAAGTGAATTCGGAGGTCCGTAGGTTATTTTGGAGTCATTTGGCTAAAGATAGAATTTGAAGGTTTTGAGGAGTTTGACCGGAGGTGGACTTTTTGATATCGGGGTCGGAATCCGATTTCGGAAGTTGCAATAGGTCCGTAATGTTGAATATGACGTGTGTGCAAAATTTGAGGTCATTCGGATGTGATTTGATAGGTTTAAACATCGAAAGTAGAAGCTTGAAATTCCGAAGTTCATAAAGCTTGAATTGGGGTGTAATTCATGATTTTAGCGTTGTTTGATGCGATTTGAGGCCTCGAGCAAGTCCGTAATGTGTTTTAGGATTGGTTGGCATGTTTGGTTGGGGTCCTGGTGGCCCCGGGTTGATTCCGGGTGGTTAACGGATCGAAATTTGGATTTTTGGACAGCTGAAGGAATCTGGTTGCTGGTATTTTTGCTTCTGCGGTGGGTTGACCGCAGAAGCGGAACCGCAGAAGCGGACAGGGAGCCACAGAGGCGAGTTTTGGTCCAAGGCTTGAGGACCGCAGATACGGTCAAGGTACCGCAGAAGCGGAACCGCATCTGCGGAGGATGGGTCGCAGAAGCGGATGGGAGTATCTTGGAGAGGACCGCAGATGCGGTCAAAGTTCCGCAAAAGCGGGACCGCATCTACGGGTGGCAAGTCGCAGAAGCGAGAAAGGGTTGGCTCAGGAAAGACCGCAGATGCAGCATTTTAACCACACCTACGAGACCGCAGAAGCAGCCAAGGAACCGCAGGTGCGGAAACAGCTGGAGCAGTGAGGTCTTTTAAGTTCGGGGTTGAGTTCATTTCAACCCCATTTTTCTTCCATTGGAGTCGATGGGGAGCAGCTTTGAGGTGCCATTTTCGTCACTTGTCATGAGGTAAGTAATTTATGCTAGCTCGGAGTTAAATACAAGGTTTATATATGGATTTAAACTTGGAAAATTTTATAAATTTGAGGTTTTGGTGGAAAACCTAGAAAATTAGTAATCTTGGAATTTAACTACGATTTTGATTATGGAATTGAGAGAAAATTATATATTTGAGTTCCTAAGGTCATGGGTAATCTGTATCTTCGAAAAATTTTGGATTTCGGGCACGTGGGCCCGATGGCGTTTTGGTCAACTTTTCGATCGGAGTTAGGAATTTCTATAAATTAGTTTGTAATGAATATTTGAGCATAAATTAATGGATTTGCGTAACCGTTGGCTAGTTTTGGAGCATGGTGCATCAATTGGATTCCCCGGGAGGGCATGGATTGCCGGTTATGGATCTTCGGAGCGACGTGAGTCTCCTTTCTAACCTTGTAAGAGGGAATTGTCCCCATAGGTGAGTTAATTGGTTATGTGCTCCTATTTGTGGGGGCTATTTACGCACGAGCTGATGAGAGTCCGTGCGTAGCTACTATTGTGCTATTGTCCGGGTAGTCTAGGGCCCAAAAGCATGCTATATTTTGAATATTTGTAATCTTATGGACAGTTGAATCGCTTAAACCACATCAAAATGGTAAATGAATTTCTAACAAGATCTAAACCTCATTTTCTTAATTTGTTAAAAGAGAATTTGTTCTTCTTTGAATAATTGCCCCATATTGGCTTCTTGACTGAATGTCTCTATGTGTTTATTTTGGAACAGGCCGAACGCCTCGGCAGATTAAATAGATGCATCTTTAGGCGCGCCGTTGACCCTCGGCAAGTGCACATTTCTTTTCTGTTGGAGCGGGCCGTCACCTCGGCATGATTTGCGCATGATTTATATGCCGTTGCCTGAGAATTTTATGCGTTGATGCTGTTTTCATGGCTTGAGATAAATTGTTATAACAAAGAAAAGTAAACCTTGAAAAATCCTTTATTATTTGTTGAAGGTGTATTGCTTGTTTACCAGCTTTGTGAGTTAGAACTGCTTTATAAAATCCCTGATTTCCTCACACAATTAGTATATTATTATTGGACCACTAGTAAGTGTCAAGGTTGACCATCTCGTCTCTACTTCTTCGAGATTAGACGAGATACTTGCCGAGTACACGTTGATTACGTACTCATACTACACTTCTGTGCATTTTTGTTGTACAGGTATAAGTGACTCTAGTGGCCTACTGGGCGTAGCAGCGCGGATGATTCTGGGACTAGGTGAGCTGCATTATTTAAGGCGACCCGCGTCTAGTGTAGTTCCTTCCAGCATTTTGTATCTGTTCCCTGTCCACTGTATTTCGGACATGTGTTGTATTTTATTTTCCTTATTAGTAGTTGCTCATGCACTTGCGACACCGGGTTCTGGGATAGTTTTCGAAAGATTTGTACTAATTGTTTACTATTTAATTGAAATTGAAGTAGTGACCTTTTTTTATTTATAAAAAAAAAAAAGAAATGGAAGGAAAAATCCTAGATTTCAAAGGTAATTAGAAGGAGAATTTAATTGATTATTCAGTTGGCTTGCCTGACAGCGGTGTCCGGCGCCACCACGACCCTTAGTGGATTTTGGGTCGTGACATCAATAACCACCTCTCTGAATCTCATTCTGCAGACGCACTAGAATAGTGCGGTCCGCACTGCTGGCCTCTTTGCCCAGTTTTGGCTCTTGTTCACTTTTGACTCCGTTATGAGTTGATTTTGACTTATTTGGCTTGTTTCCCAACATTCCTGCAGGTAAGCATATTTGTTAGTTTTCGGGAATACCTTCAAGAATTTTTGAGCTAAAACGCAATTAAAAGAGAGGAAATAAGCGGTCAAAATCCCTACTTATCAACTCCCCCAACTTAAACTTTTGCTTCTCCTCAAGAAAATAAGGCAATTCTCACCTCCATTAGAAAAAGAGATATTTTAGCTAGCCAAAGGTGAATCAATTACACATCAATTGGGGCCAACAATTACCCACAACACATATGAATTATCAACAACCCATGATCTGACTTTTTGAGTACCATAGTTCTAGTGTAGCACTAAAGCATGAAGAGTTGACTCTATTTATCATGGAAGCTCGCTCTTTCACGTAGGTCATTGTGGATCCCAAACTCCTCCTCTTCTACTCTCTTTTAGCAAATCTCACTTTAGAATGTAACATTCGAAACAAGGATTATGAAAAGTTTGTTCATCTCTCTCGAAAGAACGTCACAAGTCCGGCTCAAAGTACCATAAGCTTGCCCTTCATGTAAATCACCCCTAATTTAAGCTCACTCAACTTGAAACCATGCAGAGCTTTTGTGGGACGTAAATGAAGGCTTTTTGATTAAGACAAGACTTGTTGGATTTCATCTTTCCTAAGCACTCCATTTTCTCTTTTTGGCTCATACTTTCTTGACTCTTTGAGTCATATCCTTCTTCCTCGGGGAACTAGAGGGACGTAACGTCACTCTTTCTTAAACATGACATTCATTTATCTCCTTTTCTATTTATTTCATCTTTTCCTCCTCATTTTCTTTTGGATTCCCTTCAACTCTTCACTTTATACACTTTCTTTTTGGTATTTTTCTTTTTGTTCTTTCTATCTTTTCTTCGCCTTCCCCTTTCTTCATTCCTCTGTACATTTTCATCACATTCAAACTCCTCTTCTCTCCCCCAAACTTATGTTTTTGCCAATTGTTTCTCAAGAATGCTAGGAAAGATCGGGTGCCAAGAGAGGGTCTTTACAAAACGGATGAAGGCTTGTAACGTGGTTATTGAAAGAAAAAGGGATTCGGCTCAAATGGGTTGACTAGGGATATCACATTGGTAGGCCATGGAAGATTTCAAATTTCAAATTTGACCAAGGAGAGCCTAGGATCATTTCTCAAGCCAAGTTACACTTAGAATTTCGCCTAGACAATCATTCGGGGCAAGTTCTAGACCATTAGCACGGGTACTTAGACTTGCAATTAAACATCTCACCTCTCATGCCTCTGGATTGCTAAAGAGAACTGAGTCGAGAGCCCACAACAACCCTAGCTAATATTGAGAATCACGAGGATCGATTTGAACCACTCGATGACTGCTTAAGTCAACACAAGAGTCAAAAGAGTCACAACTAGAGATATTTTCTGCCAACAACTTGTTTTTAGCCATACGATCAGAGGTAAATATGTTGGTACCAAGGGAAGCATGCTTGAGACCCCTTTTATTCATTACTACTATATTTATAAAAACATAAACAAAAACGGACTCAATCCTTTAAGAAGGTTGTCACGCCATCCATCGTCAGGATGAGCCACCCGGTTCACACAAAATCCACCTTTGGAAAGAACTGTGACTTTAAGAAATCCAAAGGCTTGTAGTTCACTTAAATTGTAAAAAGAAGTTAGCAAATTAAAAAGAAGCTACTAAAGTAAATAAGAAGTTATAATACTAAAGAAAAGCAAACTAAAGAAGCTATGAAATAAACTACAGAAAGCGAAATAAAGGAATATACAAACCGAAGTCAAATGAATATATACATAAGGAAGAAAAATATATACATAAGGGGAATGAATATTTACATAAAATGGAGAAAATATATACATATCAAAAGAAAAAATAAATATGAAATAAAAATAGTATTAGAGTTATTACAACCCAAATGTCAAATCATCAGAATAGACCACCCCCAAATGAAAAATAAGCATTGTCCCCAATGCTTAGCAAAAATAAGAACAGAGAAAAGGGTAGAGAGTTTAGAGAACTCCCTATGTGGTCTCTATCTACATAGGATCCTCAGCAACTTCAGCCTCAAGCTGTATCTCATCATAACCAGACTGAGGGTCAACTAGGTTGTTGAGCATCCGGATCGTCTCCTCAGACTGGCCAGCTGTGGCCTCTGGTGCTGTCTGTGATGCTGGGATAGTAGACTCCATGAGTATGTCCATTGGAAGGTCTCCTGCAGATGCAATCTTCTCGACCTCCTTAGTCAACTTCTCCACAGACTTCTTTGAGGCTTGAGACTTCTTCATCTTCCTAACCTGCTTGGTCAAGTCTGCAATTACCTTCCCATGTGCCTCCAGAGTATCTGTAATAGTCTTCTGGTTTCCCAGAATCTTCTTTAATGCTTCCTCCACCGACGGAGGTACCTGTGGCTGTGTTGGGGCGCTGGGCTGAGGACTGTGCTGCAACAACATTGGAAATAGCAGTCAGCTTTGTAGTAGCTTCCCGCATCTAGTTGTTGAGACTCACCAATGTCTGGGAGACTCGAAGTGCAGTCTGAGGATAGGTAGATGAAGCAGGCACTAGCAATGGTACTGAAAGTCTGGCAGAGGCAGGAGGTCCGGTAGATGAGGATGGTGCCATGGCTGCTGTCCTGGTGGAAGTACCAGCTGCTGTGGAAGGCTCGGGAGATGAATCAGTAGCCACTACTGCTGGCTCCTCAGACTGGCCAATGGAGGTAGTAGCTTTACCCTTGAACTTAGGGATGTCATCTCCCTGAAGGTGGTACCAGGAGAAATGTTTCTTGGCATTCACATTTGTATCATAATGCTTGGAATCCACTCCTTGATCCTTCAAATACTCAGTGAGGAAGTTTAGGCACAGATAGGATCTCTCACCCTTATGGAAAGCTAGAGTAATGTTGGTGGACATGATGGCACCAACATTTATTGGAAACCCAGCCATAATTGGGGCCACCAGAACTGCACGGGGAATTGGGAGCATGTTTTCATTTAGGCACGAGTCAATGCGTCTACAGACAAACGTTTTCCACCCTTATTCTTTGAAGTTTAGGGTGGCCCGAAGAATTGGATTTCTAGTTGTGAGCCACAGAGGAGTAGACCATGGAATTGCGAGAATCTTAACCAACCACGAACGAGCTGCATCACTCATAGCTAGCTTTTCCAAATACTGCACTGCCTCAACTTCTTCAAACCCCACATACGTGTTCAGTGCACAGGAGTTAAAGCGGATCTTCAGATTCCACACTTTTGTAACCTTCGTTCCCTGTTTTATGTGAGCAACATTGGCGTAGAACTCCTTGACCAGGTACTCATTGGCATCTTGAACTTCGTTGGTAAACCAACACCAACCTTTCCGCTCTTGGAATTGCCTGAGGACATTGGGGTTTATTTGCTCAGGTCTTTCATTACGAACTGTCGCACAAGAGTGAACGAACTCTGTTGCCACAATTCCCGAAATTTTGCAAAGGCATTCGCACTGACAAATCGGTCCTCCTAAAACTCTGGTCGCCTTGACCTCTATAACCCTGCCACAACAGTGTCACCCCCTCTCCCATCATCTAGAACATAATCATCGTCATCTACATTTATTGGAGCTATGGGAGCATGTGAGGAAGAGGGTTTTGCAAGAGCTAGATTGCTCTTGCCTCAACCCGGCCTCGGGAAGGTTCTGCCCTCCCTTGTGATGTATCTCCTCTACCACATGAGCGAACCATTATCTACAACACATAAGCATTAAAGATCAGTCAAAATTGAAGCTCAAAGTGCATACATAACCATGATGGAAAGCTGCAGTGTTATTGTCTCAGAAGGGCAGTGTGGACTGCACAAAAATGAGTGCGGCCGTAGACTGCCCATTGCGTACCGCTCAAAAATGAGTGCTGCCGCAGAACACCCATTGCAGACCGCATAAAATTGAGTGCGGCCGCAGAGCCCCAGGTTCAGACTACTAGGGTCTCTGAACATCTATCACTGCGGACCGCACAAAAATGAGTGTCGTCACATAAGTCCATTGCGGACCGCACAAAAATATGTGTGGCTGCATAAGTGAAGCTCACATGATTCCTAACTTAGAGGACTGCGGACCGCACAAAAATGAGTGCGGCCGCACAGCCTCCACTGCGGACCGCACAAGAATGTGTGCGGCCGTATAATTCAAAATGCATCGGTACTGACCTAGGGTTCATGCAATTTTTGGTCTCAAATGGTCATGGTCTTAGCAATCAAACCTAATTAACTAATTACCCAGACCCCAATTATCATACAAAAAAGCTATCCACATGATTTCTAAGTAGAAGCAACAAAAGTCTAACATTTTTTAGCATTAAATTAACTCTAAATCTAAGAAGAAAAGCAAATAAAAGGTAAAGAATCGAATGAAGCATTGAATATACCAATAATGAAGATGTAGGTGATGAATTGAATGAACAATTTGAGTGCAAATGAGGAAAGTTACAGCGCAAGCTTGGTGTTTAGGTCTCAGATGAGCGAAAAATGTAAAATGAAAAGAGAAGTCCTATTTATACTTTTTAACCGTGGGACCCATTTTTTAACCTGAGTGCGGCCGCATAATTTTGATGCGGACCGCACTCCTTACCTGTTGCTGGGATGACTAGCTACGGACCGCACAAAAATGAGTGCAGTCGCAACATCAGTGCAGACCACACAAAAATGTGTGCGGCCGCATTTCCTTCAGCGTTTTTGACAGACCAACTTCAGAGACTATGCATTTTGACACTTAGCAAAATTTTTCATGCATAGTCCCAGCAATGCACACCCATTCCTACATACCCTTCAAAACTGGTTAGCACAATACCAAACCTATCTAGAAAAAGGAAAATAAAAGAAAGGAAAAGACATGGGTTGCCTCCTAAGAAGCGCCTGATTTAACGTCGCGGCACGACGCAGATTACCAATCATGAGAAATGGAGAACCGCCACAATGTGGCCATCATCAACCTTGCCCAGGTAATGTTTAACCCGGTGCCCATTGATTATAAAAACCTCATCATTCTTATTTTTCAAATCTAGAGCACCAAAGGGGGTTACATTCACTACTTCAAAGGGCCCACTCCATTTTGATTTCAACTTGCCCGGAAACATCCTCAACTGGGAATTGAATAATAGCACCAAATCACCTTCTTTGAACTCCTTGTTCTGGATGTACTTGTCATGGAGGTACTTCATTTTCTCCGTGTAAAGGGACGAACTTGTGTAAGCATGATTTCGGAATTCATTAAGCTCATTCAAATGTGCCACTCTTAGGTTTGCAATGACATCCCACTCAAGGTTCAACTTTTTTAACACCCACATGGACTTATGCTCAAGTTCTACCGGAAGATGACACACATTTCCAAACACCAATCGATATGGAGACATCCCAATTGGCGTCTTGTAGGCCGTCCTATAAGCCCAAAGAGCATCATCAAGTTTTCTGGACCAATCCGTCCGGTTGGCATTGATAGTCTTGGACAAAATACTCTTGATCTCTTGGTGGGAGACTTCAACTTGTCCGCTTGCTTGAGGATGGTAGGGGGTTGAGGCTTTATGAGTGACACCATACTTGGTGAGTAAGGTATCAAAAGCCCGGTTGCAAAAATGCGAACCCCCATAACTAATAATGGCCCTCGGAGTACCAAACCTTGTAAAAAAGCTTTTTTTTCAAGAAGGCCACCACACTCCTCGCTTAATTGTTGAGTAAATCAATGGCCTCGACCCACTTGGAAACATAATCAACCGTGACTAGAATGTGGGTGTTCCCACAAGAACTAACAAATGGACCCATGAAATCAATACCCCACACGTCAAATATGTCTATCTCCAAAATGGTGGTGAGAGGCATTTCATTCTTCTTTGTGATCCCACCGGCCCTTTGGCATTCATTACAACGCTTGACAAGCTTACTAGCGTCCTTGTAGAGGGTAGGCCAATAGAATCGACAAGTCAGAACCTTTCTAGCCGTGCGAGCTCCACCATGATGACCACCATACGGTGAAGAGTGGCAAGCTTCAAGAATTCCCATTTGTTCTTCTTCCGGAACACATCACCGGATCAGAACATCGGTACATATTTGAAAAAGATACGGATCATCCCAATAGTAATCCAAACAATCCCGTTTGAGCTTCTTCCTTCCGTATGAAGAGAACACATTCGGTACAATGCCGCTCACAAGATACTTGGCGAGATCGGCGAACCATGGCATCCCCGTCATTGAAATGGATAGGAGTTGCTCGTCGGGAAATGAATCATTGATCTCAAGGCCGTCATGTAGCCTCCCCTTCTCCTCCAAACGGGGCAAGTGGTCCGCCACTTGATTCTCACTACCCTTGCGCTCTTGAATCTGTAGATCAAACTCTTGCAAAAGAAGCACCCACCACAAACCTTTCCTTAGAATCTTTCTTACTCATCAAATACCTAAGCGCCGCATGGTCGGTGTGCACAATCACCTTAGTACCCATCAAATACGGTCGGAACTTCTCCATGGCAAACACAATAGCAAGTAGCTCCTTTTCGGTCACTGTATAGTTTACTTGGGCATCATTCATGTATTGCTAGCATAGTAGACCGGATGGAAGATTTTGTTGATTCTTTGCCCCAACAATGCTCCAACCGCAACATCACTAGCATCACACATGAGCCCAAAAGGCAAGCTCTAATCTGATGCAGTAATAATAGGAGTAGTAGTCAACTTGAACTTAAGCAACTTGAATGCCTTCATACAATCTTCATTGAAATGGAACTTGGCATCCTTCTCCAAAAGTTTACACAAAGGGTTTACCACCTTGGAAAAGTCCTTGATGAATTGGCGATAAAAACCCGCATGACCCAAAAAGCTCCTCACTCCCTTCACGGATGTAGGAGGAGGGAGTTTTTAGATCACATAAATCTTAGCTTGGTCAACCTCAATACCATGTTTTGAAATTTTGTGGCCGAGGACAATGCCATCATCGACCATGAAATGACATTTTTCCCAGTTCAATACCAGATTGGTCTCCTCACATCTAGCCAATGCCCTATCCAAGTTGTTCAAACACTCTTCAAACGAATTTCCAACCACGGAAAAATCATCCATGAAAACGAGAAAGTACCATAAGGACATGTGAAAGTGGTCTTCTCATTATCCTCCGGAGCAATAAGAATATAGTTATAGCCGGAGTATCCATCAAGGAAGCAATAAAAAGTACGTCCGGCCAACCTATCAAGCATTTGGTCAGGAAACGGAAATGGGAAATGATCTTTCTGAGTAACTTTGTTGCGCTTCCTATAGTCCATGCACACTATCCACCCGGTGACGGTTCTTGTTAGGATAACTTCATTCTTGTCATTTGTCACCACAGTCATGCCCCCTTTCTTTGGGATACATTACACCGGAGAGGTCCACGAGCTATCAGAAATGGGGTACACAACCCCGACATCTAACCACTTGATTATCTCCTTCTTCACCACCTCTTGGAATTGCTTCATCTAATCTAGTTTGATGTTCAATAGAGGGTTTGGCACCCTCCTCCAAGATAATCTTGTGCATGCAAAAGGCGGGACTTATGCCCCGGATATCCGCCAAAGTTCAACCGATTGCCCTTTTTCTCCTTTGTAGAACCTCCAAAGTGGACTCTACCTACACGTTAGTTAAGCACGAAGAAAGGATAACTGGTAAAGTATATGAAGGGCCAAGGAATTAATACATTAGGTGAGGTGGAAATGGCTTTTACTCTAGGTAGGAGGCTCATCGATTGAGGGTTTTGTTGGAGGAGTCTTCCGATTTTCAAGATCCAAAGATAGCTTTCGGGGTTCATAAGTGAACGACCCCATGCCTTGCAATGCATGTACACACTCCACATAGCCATCACTCTCCTTATCATCATCAAGGTTTAGCAAAACTGCTTCCAATTTCTCCTCAACATTCATTGTTGCACTAGCATCATCAACTATTACGTCGGTCACCAGATCCACAAATGAACAAACATCATTACCATTAGGTTGCCTCATTGAATTGCACACATGGAAGACCACCTTTTCGTCAACCACCCGAAAGTGAGCTCACCGACCTCCACATCAACAAGCGCTTTCCCCGTAGCAAGGAAAGGTGTACCCAAAATAATAGGCACCTCATAGTCCACTTTACAATCTAAGATCACAAAATCTGCTGGAAGGATGAACTTGTCAACTCTAACCAATACATCATCAATGATACACAAAGGCCTCTTCATTGTCCGATCTACCATTTGTAACCTCATGGATGTGGGTCTTGGTTGCCAATTCCCAAAGTTTTGAACACTGAGTAGGGCATTAAGTTGATACTTGCCTAGAGATCACATAATGCTTTGGCAAAATCGGCGCTCCCAATAGTGCAAGGGATGGTGAAAGCGCCCGGATCTTCCAACTTTGGAGCCATTGAGTGCACAATAGCACTCACTTGATGAGACATCTTGATGGTTTCACAATTTATTGATCTTTTCTTGGTGACCAAATCTTTCATGAATTTTGCATAGCCCGGCATTTGCCCCAATGCTTCAACAAATGGAACATTTGATATGCTCAAATTACACTTTAATTAAATAGTGTAAGGCAGTCGATGTCAAATATAATAACCCAACAAGGTTGGGGTGGAATCCCACAGGGAATATGGTGTGAAAAGTTTACTTGAGTAGTGTGTAACTTGACTTAAGTCGTAATTCTATTCGGTTAACGTAACAAGAGAATGATATAGTTGAGAATTAACGAGACGCCTAATTGTGATATGAGAATGTAAATAATTTGATTAAAGAAACCAAGGTTGTGTCCCCGTCAATGGAATGTAATGCTATCGGTGTTAATATGATATATTTATAATGGAATGTCCTCTAGATATGCAAATGATTTCTAAAGGACTGCCCAATATTTTCCAATAGTTGGGTAATATTTCCTCTTTATGATTTTTCCAAATATAAAAGAGTTGCAATTAAGAGCAATCAATTTATACCAAATAAAACTCACTTATTCCTTAGCGGTTCTATTAAACAAGGTTTAAAGCCTTGAGTCTTTGATATTTATTTCTACCAAACTCTAACTCACTTTTCGAAGTAAAGAAAGAGTTTAAGGGAACTTGTTAATGTTTGCAACCACCAACAATAAATGAAGAATGAGAAACAAATATATATCAACCAACCATTATATATATAATCAATGTTAAAAACCCATTAACATAACACCGATTTAGGGTCCACAACCTTAGTATTTAAAGCTAGCTACTCATGCTAGAATACAAAAAGATGAGAATATAAAATGCCATAAAGCTTACAAAGTGCAAGATTCTTCACTCCTAAAGCTTCCAAAAGAGAGGAATATTCAAAGGTTGGAATGTAGCTCAAAAACCAGACAAGATGCCCCCACTAAACCCCAATAAATCTATTTATAGTGGGCTAAAACTCGGGACCAATTTCGGACAAAAATGCCCCTCCAGGTCAATTATGTGACCGCATTTCTGTCGCATAACAGACATGCGGTCCGCATTCTCGTCAAAGCCATCACATCTTCGAACCACAGTTCCCAGGTAATCGTCGCATTTTGGTTATGCGGTCCGCATTGTTGATTTGCGATCGCATAATGTCACCGCATTTCAGATATCAGCAACTTCTATAGGGGGTTTGCGATCCATTATGCATTTCTTGCGCTTGAATTTGGCCAAACAGACTGTTGGACTTTGCGGTCCCTCTGAGCATTATGCGGTCCGCATGTTGGATTTGTGATCCCATTTTGCCTTTTTCATGTCCTTTTGCGGCTTTTTGATTTTATTTCCATGTTCTTGGGTCCTTAAGCCTCATATGCTGCAAAACATTAAAATTACATAAGTATAAAAGATAATTGCATTTAAAACGAGCTAAAATCTAAGCATTTGGTATTAAATGTGCCGAAATTCCCCGGCACATCAACACCCCCAACTTAAACTCTTGCTTGTCCTCAAGCAACTAAAACAATAGTGACCGAGAACAGTGTTAGTTGTCAATACTACAAGCATGCACTTTCATTTATTTACCCTTCCTGAACAATCATTGTTATTTACAAAGAAACTAATCAACTTGTGAACCTTGAGCCTCGACCAATTTGACAAAATGTAACTCTCAGCTGAGTGCACTTGCATTCGACTTCAAGAACTCAACTTCTGTCCAACCTCACAATTCATTTGCCCTCACTAGAAAGAAAGTGCCAAACTCACAATATTTACAATGACAACAAAAGGGACGGATTCACAAAGACACTCACTCTCAAAAAGAGTTTCAAGTGTTACAACATGCCATACCATAGGCTTGCCCTTGTTTTAATTCGTCGCTTTATTCTAAGAACATTCGGTTGGAGATCCCACAAGGACTTTTTAGGCTTGTAATGTAGGTTTAGGGAAGGGTCGGATAAACATTTGGGTACAAGTGACTACACCCTCCTTGAACACTACTCACATTTTTCTTTCTTGTTACTCTTTGCTTCTTTTCAAACCACATAGCCCTCATTAGCCCCTAATTTCCTACATTGAACCACCTTAAATACCTCTCTAATTTTCTTCAAGGCTCCATATTTACATATATACATAAATCTCGTTTTCTTTTCATTTTCTTCTTTTCTCTTGTATTATTTTTTTTTTATTGTAATTTTTTTTCGAGGCTTGAATAGTTTCATATGAACACTTTAAGGTATATGTTCCTACACTCAATGTACAACCATACCAATTTCCAGTTTGACACCACACCCCCAACTTAGGCTTTTTGCCTCATTCTCAATGTTCAAGGAGGGACGGGTTCAAAAGAGGAAATTATTTTACAAAAGGGGAAAGGTTTATAATGAGGTGGCCAAAGAAAAGGTTAATGGCTCAAATGGGGTAACTAGTGATAATATCTATACAATGGGTAGCTTGAAAGTCTAACTGGGTTTTCCAATATCACAAAGACTGCCTAAGGTCATTTCTCCAACCAAATGTAATTATCATTAGCATCGAAAGACCAACCGGGCAAGTTCTAGACGACAGAAGTAAACACAAGAATTATTTATACAAAGACTCACACACATGGCATACGAACTGTTTGACTCAACATAGTTTTAGCCCTCGAGTCAACCCTTGGAAACTCGAAGCTTTCATCATATTTACATGTATATCTCTAGGTAAACATAGAGTCAAAGAGTGAGCCTCAAGTTCACACAGTTGAATTTTTTTTATATTAATGGAAGGGTATAGGCTTTTTAGTGGCATACATGCTTGAAACTAGACAATTACACCAAATCGGTCAAAATGTTTCATCCTACTGCCCTGGTTCTACTATTACACCCTTCGAAAAGAACCCGGCGAAGAAAAACCAAGGGGAATTAATTTCTAATTACTAAAGATGAACATGCATCCAACTATCTATTTGTTTTTGTTTTTTTTATATACAAAGATAACATATGTACAAAGACAACACACTTATATACAAAAGTTACCGAGAAATTTGCTTATATAAAACAAAAATATGTACAACAGTTCAAGGAATTCAAAACGTTTGAACAACTATCCCACCCCCAACTGAAAAGCATGCATTGTCCCTAATGCATAAGAATGTAAGACAGAGTTTAGGGGCTACCTGAGGTGCACTAAGTGCTCTGGGAGTCAAAAGCTGGCTGAATGATGGTGGGGTCACCCTCTGATGCTGGAGCTGGGACTGATGAGATCTCGGCCTGAGGAGTGACCTCCACTGATGGAGGAGGGATCTCCAACTGCCTCGACATTGGAGCTGGAGCATGTAAGCTGCTAGCCTCGCTTGCTGATAGCTGAGTGGTCGATGGATTGGCTTGGACGACCATGCCTGCTAGTGAATGTTCTATCACCGTCTGAACAGCTGCTTTCTTCTCCTCTACAACTGTAGGGGCAGCAACCTGCTTGCCTTTCTCCTGAGGGCCCTCATCCTCCTCCGACCATGACTCCTCATCAGTCTCCCCCTCGTCCGTCTCCCCACCTTTGGACTCTGCAGCGTGTCCGGTATTGTCCCTAGAAAGGATGTCAGTGTGTGTAGGGGAAGCTGGAGTCTGGGACGCTGGAGCTTTCATCAAAGTGGAAAAATCAAGATCTAATTCAGCCACGGACGTGCCCGCTCCCTGCTCTCCTTCCTTGGGCATGAATGAGGTTAGATCGAACTCCAGATTTTGCATTTTGTGGAGCTCAGCCTTCAGTGTGGCAACATCATCACAGAGCTTTGGCAGGTCTCTAACCTCACACCGCCCTATCTTTTTAATCCGCACCTCAAGCTGCTTCAGGCGATCCCCACAAGATGTTTGCTGCTGTTGTAGGGCCGTCACTAAGGACTGGATAAGGGTCAATGCCTGCCTGCCTGATGAGTGTGGGGAGGTCCTTCAAAAGCCGGTCTACCTTAGCATTTGCATGTTGATCTAAGAGACCGAACCTCGAAATGGCTGGCAGTGCGGTAGAAGGCTGTGTAGTGGTGGCCCGAGAGGTGGGCTGCGGAGTGGAAGTGGAGGCCACTGTGGCCTGAGGAGAAACATGAGTCTGGGAGTTTGAGATCTCTGTATCAGCAGGAATCTGGATCTGAACCTTTGGGGGAGCCTGTGGTACCACGTCACTATTGCGCGTTATATCGATATCCTTCAGCGTTTTCCTGGTCTTGTCAGCGTGTGGCATTGAAGGGACTTCCATAGCCTTACAGAGGGCTGTGATCAAGCACGGGTTGTGGCTGTCTGGTTGGCCTGGACCCCTTACTCTCAGGAGATAATGTCACCCACATCAGTTTTGATCCCGATCATAATGCATGCAATGAGAAGAGCTTTCTCAATGCTTATATCAGTCTCATTTTGGGACGGTATCAAGCAAGAGGTGACAAAGCTGAGCCACAATATACCCTCTCGTGTGAGATCTTCCTTGAATATTTTATGCAGAGGGTCAATCCAAGCGGGTGTCCCCTTGGCTATCACTGAGGCTATCCAACCACACTCACTATCTCTGTTGGCCCATTTGGTGTCGTACTCCGCTGTGCGCAGTTCCCAGTTTGAAAATTATAAATCATTTATAGTACCCCTGTCACAAAGCACCTGCTTCCCCCGAACCAAGACAGTGTCACAGAATATTTTGTTGTGCTTGTGATGAGGTGTTCTGGAGGCTCCATAAGATGCGTAAAATTCACGCACCAATGTTTCATTGTAATCATCAGGCAGCTCAGTGAAGCAATCCCAGTTTCTAGCTTTGATGTTCTCCAGTATGTGAGGGTATTGCTCCTGTATCCCGGTCAGACTTTGTTGTTTCTCTTCAAGGATTTTCCGCTTCGTGAGCCCTTCTCTATACAGACTCCTGGAACCTTCACCTCAAACCTGAGTTGGAAATCATCTCTTCTTTTTCTTCTTGCCTTAGCTTGTAGGGTGACTGATGGCAAGGTCTCCTCCTCATCAAACTGGGAGGGATGTGCAGCAGTAGGTCAGGATGATTCCGGTCGTGAACGCTTGGCTTGTTGTTCTTGACGACCGATGGAGGCCCTTTTCTTGGAAGATATATGTTTCTTGGGAGCCATATCTGCAAAGAATTGAAGTGTGAGCGACATAGCAGACATCAGAAGAAAAAGTTACAAAGAAAGTCAAGTATGCAACAGGTTATGCGGTCGCATAACCACTATGCGGACCGCAAACCTGTCACAAAACTTCTGTCTGCTGAAAGGAGACAGCTACGCGATGGGTTATGTGATCGCATATCCATTATGCGGTTCGCATAACTATCGCAAAACTATGCTCTTGAAAAGTTCATCACAGTATGCGATCGCAAAATCCACCGCAAAGATGGATTTGCAATCGCAAATCAGCCGCAAACAATATGATACAAAAAGCCAGAAACTGTTGAAGTATGCGGTGGCTTTGTGGTCCGCATATCACTTATGCGATCGCAAAGCCTCCGCAATTTGTCATCTTCCTTAAGTCACCTAGGGTTTCTTATGCGGCAACGATGCGGACTGCAAATCGACTATGCGGTCCGCAAAAGTCTCCGCCCTCAAGGTTTTAACTCCACCCTCTACAATGGTGACCCTAATTTCACTACCCAGCACCCCGGGCTTCTAAGTATCCAAGAACCCCCCCCCCCCCCCCCCCCATTACGAGAAGATACCCAAATAACGAAGAGGAAGAACGAAAACACACTAAAAGAAACTAATAAAACAGGAAAACAGACAACAAAATTAACTAAAATTTAACAGGGATGAAATCGGGAAGGGAGAACATACAAGGAATGGATGATTGAGAACACTTAGGAGATGAATTCAACAATTAGGATCGTTGTTTACTCTTTCAATTTCAACTAGCCGTTTTCCTTTTGCCTTTTTCTTTTTGTTTTGTTTTCTTTCTGATTTTTTTTTATTTTGTTTAAAAAGGAAGTGAGTGTGTCTGAGCTGGTGGGTTTTGATGTGCGAAGGGGTCGGAATACTTACTTGTGAAATTGCGGTGGATAAGTCACCGCATAACACCTTATGCGACCACATAAGTGTTATGCGGTGGTTTCAACTCGAGTTGTTTATCGACACAATGCGGTGCACTTGTGCGATCGCATAACTGATATGCAGTCCGCAAAGTGCACGTCCTCACCGCATTTCTACCATTAATATTTGCTGAACAAACTTCCCAGGTCTGCGACCACTATGCGGTCCGCATAGTCAAAATGCGACCGCATATGTGTAGCAGACTTCCCATGGTGACTTTTCTTCCCTTTCACTTGCAATTTTACCCTGTGTTATGATCTTTTGAATCACCTGCACTCTAACACACACTTTAAATTTCTCAATAAAATCTATGTAATAAAAGATAAAATTTAAAGGACAAAAAGGATGTTACAACACATGGGTTGCCTCCCATGAAGCGCTTGATTTAACGTCGCGGCACGACGAAGTTGGCCTTTCTTTGGGTTCACTCATTGGTCGGGCATGGACCATCTTTGAGAGACAACTATTCCACCAAGTGTTTTTCTCCATCTGTGCCCAAGTAGTGCTTGACTCGTTGGCCATGTACTTTGAAGGTTCGGAGCCCGTCCTCCGATTCTAATTCCACAACTCCAAAAGGGGATACATCTACCACCTTGAATGGACCGGACCACTTTGATTTGAGCTTGCCAGGAAACAATTTGAGCGTTGAGTTGAAGA
Organism: Nicotiana attenuata; assembly: GCF_001879085.1. Taxonomy (NCBI): domain Eukaryota; kingdom Viridiplantae; phylum Streptophyta; class Magnoliopsida; order Solanales; family Solanaceae; genus Nicotiana; species Nicotiana attenuata. Next base: position 19,228 of record NW_017673938.1, on the reverse strand, counting down.
GCAAAACCAAGTCACCCGACTTGAACTCCTTTTTCAAGATCTTTTTGTCATGGACGAACTTCATCCTTTCTTTGTACATCGCTGCACTTTCATATGCATGGAAACGGAATTCCTCCATTTCATTGAGTTGTGTTAACCTCAAATTTGCAGCTTCAGCCCAGTCCAAGTTCAACCTTATTAAAGCCCACATGGCTTTGTGCTCCAGTTCTATGGGTAGATGACAAGCCTTGCCGAAGACTAACCGATAAGGAGAAGTGCCAATAGGGGTTTTGTACGTCGTGCAGTATGCCCAAAACGCATCATCTAGCTTCCTTCACAAGTCGGTCCTATTTGCATTGACAGTCTTGGCTAGAATATTCTTTATCTCCAGGTTGGAAACTTCAACTTGGCCACTTGGTTGGGGATGATAAGGTGTGGCCACCTTATGCTTGACGCCATATTTCTCTTGTAGCCCCGTGAAAGATTTGTTACAGAAGTGAGACCCACCATCACTAAGAATGGATCTAGGAGTGTCAAACCGCGTGAATATGTTTTTCTTTAAGAATGTGGTCACACTCCTTGCCTCATTGTTTGGTAAGGAAATTGCTTCAACCCATTTGGACACATAGTCCACATCCACCAAGATATATTTCATACCACATGAGCTTACAAAGGGGCACATAAAATCAATTCCCCACACATCAAAGATCTCAATCGCCATCACAAAGTGCATTGGCATTTCATGCCTCTTGGAGATTGATCCTTGCCTTTGACATTGGTCGCAAGCCTTGATAATTTGATTGGCATCATGGTAAATCGACGGCCAATAATAACCACATTCAAGCACCTTTGCCGCCGTTCGATTTCCCCCATGGTGACCCCCGACCGGTGAGTCGTGGCATGCCTTTAGAATTGGCATAATCTCCTCTTCTAGAACACACCTTCTGATGATGTTAACAGCACAAACACGGAACAAGAATGGTTCTTCCCAATAGTATTGCCGACAATCTCTCAAAAACTTCTTCTTCTGATAAGCTTCCAATCCATCCGGAATAAGGTCGCTAACCAAGTAGTTAGCAATATCGGCGTACCAAGGAGCAAAAGTGTTAGATAATGACAATATGTGTTCATCCGCGAAAGCATCGTTGATTTCAAGATCTTCCTTTGGTCTCCCTGCCTCTTCAAGCCTTGATAAATGATCCGCCACTTGATTTTCCATCCCTTTTCAATCTTTGACTTCGAAGTCAAATTCTTGCAACAATAGGACCCACCGAATCAACCTAGGCTTTGCATCCTTCTTTGCTGTAAGATAACAAAGAGCAACATAGTCTGTGTATACTATCACCTTGGATCCCAACAAATAAGCCCAGAATTTCTCAAAGGCATAGAATGTGGCAAGAAGTTCTTGCTCAGTCATCGTATAGTTCATTTGCACGCTATTGAGTGTCTTGCTTGCATAATAGACCGGGTGGAGAACCTTGTTATGACGTTGGCCAAGCACTGCCCCAATAGCTACACCACTGGCATCACACATGAGTTTGAATGGAAGAGACCAATCGGGTGTGACAATAATAGGTGCCGTGGTGAGATTTTGTTTCAATTCCTCAAAGGCTTTGAGGCACTTCTCGTCAAATACAAATTTTGCATCTTTCTCAAGGAGTTTGCACATGGGATTTGCAATTTTGGAAAAATCCTTGATGAAACGCCTATAGAACCCGACATGCCCCAAGAAACTTCGGACACCTTTAACTGAAGTAGGTGGAGGAAGCTTGGAAATGATCTCGATCTTTGCCCGGTCAACTTCTATGCCATGTTTGAAAATTTTGTGGCCCAAAACAATGCCCTCGTCCACCATGAAGTGGCATTTTTCCCAATTTATCACAAGGTTCGTTTCTTCACATCTCTTAATCACTTGTCTAAAATTGTCTAGACAATGCTCAAAAGAATCACCCACGACCGAGAAATCGTACATGAATGCCTCTAAGAAATCCTCCACCATATCGGAGAATATTGATATCATACACCTTTGGAAAGTGGCCGGAGCGTTGCATAGCCCAAATGGCATCCGGCTAAATGCAAACGTCCCATATGGACAAGTGAATGTTGTCTTTTTCTGATCTTCCAATGCAATGTTGATTTGATTGTAGCCGGAGTATCCATCCAAGAAGCAATAGAATGACCTTCCCGCTAGCCGATCAAGCATTTGATCAATAAAAGGAATAGGGAAATGGTCCTTGCACGTAGCACAGTTTAGCTTCCGGTAATCCATACACACCCTCCATCTGGTCACCGTTCTTGTTGGGATGAGCTCGTTTTTATCATTTTCAATCACAACCATGCCTCCCTTTTTGGCACACATTGCACCGGGCTCACCCAAGAACTATCGGCAATAGGGTAGACTACCTCGGCATCCAACCACTTGATGATTTGTTTCTTTACCACTTCTTGCATGGAAGGGTTTAACCTTCGTTGATGCTCCACACTTGGTTTACTCTCGTTCTCCAATTGGATCTTATGTTCGCAAATTCCGACGGGATTCCCCCGGATGTCCACAATTTTCCATCCAATAGCTTCCCTATGCTCCTTCAGGACATTCAACAGTTGCTCTACCTGCACATCATCCAACAAAGAAGAAACAATTACTGGTAGAGTGTCATTTGAGCCAAGAAATTTCTACCTCAAGTGTGGTGGAAGTGGTTTGAGCTCTAGTTGCGGTGGCTCAATAATTGAAGGCTTTGCGGGAGGAGTAGCTCTATTCTCCAAGTCGAGAGAGATCTTCTTCGGAGCATAAGCATAGGACCCAAGCCCTTCCAATACATTGACTGATTCCATATACCCCTCCATATCTTCACCATCGAAGTTTACCAATATACCGCCAACGCCTCACCGAAGCATTGTTCTTCCATCTTAATTTCAGCCGCATCTTCCACTTTATCAACAACATCGATCACCGAGATGCTTTTATACTCATGTGGTAGTTTCATACCCTTGCTTGCTTGGAATGTAACCTCTTCATCATTCATACGGAATTTGATCTCATTTTGTTCTGAATCCATTAGTGTTCTTCCTGTGGCGAGGAATGGTCTCTGCAAGATGATAGGGATCTCTTTCTCAACTGCACAATCAAGGATTATGAAATTGGCGGGTAGATGAAACTTTCCCACATTCATAGGCACATCATCGACAATTCCCACCGATCTCTTTATGGAACGATCGGCCATTTGCAATCTCACACTTGTGGGCTTTGGCATACCTAACCCTGCTTGCTTGTAAATGGCAAGAGGCATTAAGTTGATGCTAGCCCATTATCACAAAGGGCTCTTGCAAAATCACGCGCCCCAATAGTACATGGAATGGTGAAAGCTCTCGGGTCTTCTTTCTTTTGAACGATGGTTGTTGCAATGATGGAACTAACCCGGTGAGTCACATTCACCACTTCATTCTTGGTGGTTCTCTTTTTGGTAATCAAGTCTTCAAATACTTAGCAAAACCCGGCGTCTCTTGAAATGCTTCCACAAATGGAATATTCACCGATAACTGCTTGAGAATATCATAGAACTTTTCGAGTTTGCTATCATCAACCTTCCTAGCAAGTCTTTGAGGGAAAGGAGGAGGAGGTCTAGGAATAGGTGTTAGAGTTTTTGGTGCCTCTATCACCTTTTCCTTTACCTCTTCCCGGTTCACTTCTTGAACTTTCAACTCTTCCGGAACTTCTTTAGCTTCAACAACCCTTTGCTCTTCAACCTCAACCTCTTGTTCAGACTCTTCTACTTCAACCACTTGTTCACTCTCTCCTTGTAGTACCTTCCCACTCCGAGTAGTAATTGCCATGATATGAGAAGTTGGACCACTCCCACTACCCTTTGGGTTTGCAATTGTGTCACTAGGAAGTGTTCCTTTTTTCTTTGGATTTTGTTCCCTAGAGAGATCTCCCATTTGCATCTCCAATTTTTGAATAGATGCGGTATGAGAACCAAAAAGCTCGGTCATATTCCTCATAGAGGTGTCAGACCTCTCTTGATTTGCAATACCCGTTCAAGCATGCTTTCCAACTTGGAATCACTTGAGGAACCTTTGAATATTGACCCTTTGGTGGAACATAAGGGTTTGAACTCCGATTTGAGAAGTTATTGTTGTTATTCCAATTTCCTTGATTTAAGCTACCTTGGTCATTTCGCCACTGTTGATTGCCTTGCCCTTGCGGGTTAGGCCTCTATTGATTTTGTTGTCCTTGACCTTGGTATTGTTGTCTTTAATAGCCCCCTTGAGAGTTGTTGACATAGTTTGCTTCCTCAAAGTCTTCATTTGATGTGGGTTAAACATCCTCCACCGCATTTACCTTTTTTTTTTGGCTTTCAGCGAACATCTTTGTCAAAACATTGACATTGGTGGCAAGCCCTGCAATTACTTGATCTCTCTCTTGGTTCTCCTTAATCATGTCGGTCAAGGAGGGAGTACCATAAGCAATTCCACCTGTGGTATCCTCTGAGTGCCAAGCTTGGTTATGTTGCGCCATTTTATCAAGGATTTGTGTGACCCTTGCAAATGTCTTATCCATGAAAGATCCATCAGCTGCATTCTTGGCTATAGATTGGTTCATAGCATCCAAACCCATGTAGAATTTCTCCAACAAGATAGAATCCGAAAAACCATGATTAGGCGACCTCACCAAATATAACTTGAATCGATCCCATGCTTCATGTAGATGTTCTCCCGGTAGTTGCTTTAAGAAGAAAATTTTATCTCGGAGCTCAGATTTCTTGCTTAGTGGGAACCATTTAGCTAAGAATGCTCGGACAAGTTCAGGCCAAGAATGAATGGAATTTGGTGGCAAATTTTGAAGCCATTTCCTTGCTTCTCCAGCCAGTGAGTACTTGAACACCCTCAACCTTAGGGCATCATCTGAGACGTTGTTTTGCTTGTGCAACGCACATAAACCCAAGAAGTTTCTAAGATTTTGTGGCGGATCATCATCAGTGGAATTCCTGAAAAACCCCTCTGCTTTGAGCATTAGGATTAAACCATGTTCCACCTTGAATGTGGCAGCACCAACTATCGGAGGTACAATAGCATTTGTATCCTCAATGTACTCATCGATGTCCACAAAAGGATTTTCTTCTTCATCGTATTCATCCATGTTTTCATATCAACACCAAGCAAAACAAGCAAAGTGTGATGGGATAGAAGAAGACGTAAAGTAAAGCACACACTAATTAGTAATTTCAAAATCGTATTCCCCGGCAACGGCGCCAAAATTTGATACGCTCAAATTACACTTTAATTAAATAGTGTAAGGCGGTCGATGTCAAATATAATAACCCAACAAGGTTGGGGTCGAATCCCACAGGGAATATGGTGTGAAATGTTTACTTGAGTAGTGTGTAACTTGACTTAAGTCGTAATTCTATTCGGTTAACGTAACAAGAGAATGATATAGTTGAGAATTAACGAGATGCCTAATTGTGATATGAGAATGTATATAATTTGATTAAAGAAACCAAGGTTGTGTCCCCGTCAATGGAATGTAATGCTATTAATGTTAATATGATATATTTCTAATGGAAGGTCCTCTAGATAAGCAAATGATTTCTAAATGACTGCCAAATATTTTCCAATAGTTGGGTAATATTTCGTCTTTATAATTTTTTCAAATATAAAAGAGTTGCAATTAAGAGCAAATAATTTATGCCAAATAAAACCCACTTATTCCTAAGCGGTTCTATTAAACAAGGTCTAAAGCCTTGAGTCTTTGATATTTACTTCTACCAAACTCTAACTCACTTTTCCAAGTGAAGAAAGAGTTTAATGAAACTTGTTAATGTTTGCAACCACCAACAATAAATGAAGAATGAGAAATAAATATATATCAACCAACCATTATATATCTATTCAATGTTAAACACCCATTAACATAACACCCATTTAGGGTCCACAACCTTAGTATTTAAAGCTAGCTACTCATGCTAGAATACAAAAAGATGAGAATATTAAATGCCATAAAGCTTACAAAGTGCAAGATTATTCACTCATAAAGCTTCCAAAAGAGAGGAATATTCAAAGGTTGGAATGTAGCTCAAAAACCAGACAAGATGCCTCCAAAAAACCCCAATAAATCTATTTATAGTGGGCTAAAACTCGGGACCAATTTCGGACAAAAATGCCCCTCTAGGTCAATTGTGCGACCGCATTTCTGTCGCATAACAGACATGCAGTCCGCATTCTCGTCAAAGCCATCGCATCTTCGAACCCTAGTTCCCAGGTATTCGTAGCATTTTGGTTATGCGGTCCGCATTGTTGGTTTGCGACCGCATAATGTCGCCACATTTCAGACATCAACAACTTCTACATGGCATTTGCGATCCATTATGCGGCCCGCAAACTTGTTATACGTCGCATAATGGACCGCATTTCTTGCGCTTGAATTTGGCCAAACAGACTGTTGGACTTTGCGGTCCCTCTGAGCATTATGCGGTCCGCATGTTGGATTTGCGATCGCATATTGCCTTTTTCATGTCCTTTTGCGGCTTTTTGATTTCATTTCCATGTTCTTGGATCCTTAAGCTTCATATGCTACAAAAAATTAAAATTACATAAGTATAAAAGATAATTGCATTTAAAACGAGCTAAAATCTAAGCATTTGGTATTAAATGTGCCGAAATTCCCCTGCATATCAACATTTATGGACAACCTCTTCATCATATCAATAAACTTTTTGAATTGGTTCTCATTGTTTTGCTTTGCAAGCCTTTGAGGGTCCGGCATGTTAATCACGTGGTTCTCACTGTTTTGCTTTGCAAGCCTTTAAGGGTCCGGCATGTTAATCACGTGTTCCCTAGATGGGTTCACCTCTTCTTGTGTCTCCCCCACACTTTCATCTATATCATTTCTCACTTCTTCACTCGCTTGAACCACGTTGCTTGGGATTTCATCCTCTTGAACAACAACATATTCATCCACAATCCTTCTTTGATTTGAGGTGGTTGCATCTCCACCTTTTCTACTTCTAGTACGTCCATAGCATGTCCCATATTATTCCCACCCTTCGGGTTTACCACCATATCACTAGGTAGTGCTCCCTTAGGATGAGTGTTCAAAGATTGTGAGATTTGGCCTAATTAAACCTCCAAATTCTGAATAGAAGTGTTATGCGAGGCTATTTGAGCATTGGAGTCGGCATTCTTCTCCATCATCTGTTTAAACATATTTTCAATTCTACCCATCTCGTTGGAAGAAGAGCTCAGGCCTTGAGAAGGATAGGGAGGTGGATTGCTTGGTTGTTGGAACATCGGAAGCCTTTGAAAACCTGGCCCCCAGTTGTTGTTGTTGTTGTTGTTGTTCCACCCTCCTTGATTATTGCCTCCCCAATTACCTTGATTTTTGTTACCCCGATTTCCTTGATTACCCCAATTGCCTTGATTTCCTTGATTGTTCCAATTGCTTTGATTAGAATTACCACCATTCCTATTGCCTTGGTGGTCTTGGTTGTTAAAATTACCTTGGTTCCCTTGTGACCTCCATTGTTGTTGATTTTGCCCTTGAGCATTATTTATTTGACCTTGATAATTATTGACATATTAAACTTCTTCATCTTGCTCATTGAATGAATCACCTTGATCATAACCACTATCATCTTGCATAAATTGCTCTGGACGGTTTGGCATTCGTTGACCTTGTTGCCGTCTTTTATTTACCATCATATTCACACCTTCCATTGCATGCACTTGTTTCGGCCCTTGAACTTGTTGAAACTAAGACTTGGCCAATTGGTTCATGGTAGTTGACAACTCGGCCATAGCTTGTCCGTGGTCATGTAGCTCCTTGTGTAAGTGAAACATTAGGGTCACCTTGTGGCACATTGGCTTTAATTTGCCACGCCGAAGAGGTATCTGCCATCTCATCAAGAATTTCACAAGCTTCGGCATATGGATTGTTCATGAAGTTACCCCTGACGAGTTGGTTAACCACACATTGATTAGTTGTGTTGATCCCCTTGTAGAAGGTCTATTGGATCATGGCCTCGTCATATCTTTGTTTGGACACTCTTTAACCATGGTTCGATATCTTTCCCAAATCTCGTGCAATGGTTTATTAGGTTCTTGCTTGAAGGCAAGAATCTCATCCCGAAGCGTTGCCATATGTCTTGGAGTGAAGAACTTGGAAATGAACTTTTCTGCCAACTCATCCCATGTGGTGATGGAATGGTTGGGCAACCTCTCTAATCTGTCCAATTCTTTTCCCCACAGAGTGAAGAGAAAAATCCTCAACCTCAGCGCGTCCTCAGAAACATTTGTTTGCTTTCTCACCCAACAAGTATCGACGAACCCCTTGAGATGCTTGTAGGCTTTTTGTCTCGGAGCCCTAGTGAAGAAACCCCGTTGTTCAAAAAGTGTAAGCATCATGTTGGTGATTTGGAAGTTGCCCGCCCTAATGCGGGGCAGGACGATAGCACTTGCATAACCCTCGTTTCGCAATTGTCGATGGGCTGCCACTCTTGGTGGAGGTTGGGGCGGGACGGGCACATTATCATGAGGGAGGCAGCCTCGTCTATTAGCTTGAGGTTCAATAGGAACCTCATCCATGGCATCATCATCCACGTCCTCCCCCAAGTGCACATTTTCGATGGGCTCGTTGTTGAGAGCCATTTTCGTACATAGAATCAATTCAAACACAAATTAGTAACTCGGAAGGAAAGAAAGACATCACACACAAAAACCTAGATATACAGCTAAATCCGTTTAACTCCCCGGCAACAACGCCAAAAATAGATCTCGGCCAAATCCACACCACAATTAAGTAGTAAGGGGGTCGATGCAATAATAACGCAACAAAGGTCGGGATTGAATCCATGGGGAGTTAGAATATGGGATTAGGTGTATATCTAAGTTGATTGCAAGTTTCGGCTTCAATTGTACTTCCACAATATTGATTGGTGTATTATACTTTACACTTTACTCTATCAAATGCAAAGTTAAAACTAAAAGACAATATTTTTTGTTTTGAGTTGTTTTCCAATTGATAAAGGAATCTAGGGTTGTGACTTCCACCTAGGTGGCTACCTAACGGGTTGTAAACTATAGGGCAAGTTTGATTTATCGGGGTCGTGGTATAGCAAACACACGCTATTGCTCACTCTATACCTATCGGTAGTTTGAGTGATTTTGCTCGATTTGGCTTTCTCAAGCCCAAATGGGTATTTGCACAAATCAAGTGATATATGCTCTAATCGGGTCTTACAATCTCTAGATTCCCTTTATTTGGGGCTATCAATTTCTTGAATTCACCCCAATTCCTTGCTAGCCAAGTTTTCCTAAACCTAGACTCTCTTTCTCAAGCAAAGACTAGATCAAAAAGGTATGAATCAATATATGCAACCATTAATTCTATAATTTAAGCATAAACAAGGCGAGATATCACTAACCCAATCACAAACAAGCCCAAAAATTAAATGCTCATTAAGTACCCTCACTAGGGGTTGGCTCACAACCCAAGCTAAAGATTTAGCTACTCATAGAAAATGAAGAAATATTAGAAGAAATTAAGATAGAATGCATAATCATAGATTAAACAAAGAAAATCTAGTGTTAAGAAGTCAATCTATTACAAAATTACTTAAAGAAGCAAAGAAAAACATTCGGGTGCACCTCTGCAAACTAAACTTAACCTAAAAATGACAAAAAGTTGTATTTATACTATGCTGAAAATATCTGACTAAAATGCCCCTACGGAGGTTATGTGGCCGCATGATTCTGATGCGGACCGCTAAATGGCCTTATGCGGCCGCACAATTTTGGTGCGGTCCGCACACCTGGGAAATTAGGACTGGAACTTGAGGTCGTCTGCGGTCTGCATAAAAGTGATTGTGGCCGCACAAAAGTGATGCGGTCCGCACTCTTCAGCTTTTGGACTTTGATCAACTCTCTGATTCATCAATCATACATACCGCATAATAATGATTGCGGACACATTTGTCCTTCTACGGCCGCACATTTTTAGTGCGGTCTGCACTGTCTAAGTTGTTAATAACCACCTCTCTGAATCTCATTCTGCGGTCGAAACTAGAATTGTGCGGTCTGCACTACTCGCCTCTTTGCCCAGTTTTTGCTCTTGTTCACTTTTGACCCTTTATGAGTTGATTTTGACTTATTTGGCTCGTTTCCCAATATTCCTGCAAGTAAGCACATTTGTTAGTTTTCGGGAATACCTTTAAGCACTTTTGAGCTAAAACGCAAGTAAAAGAGAGGAAATAAGCGGTCAAAATCCCTACTTATCAGCGAGCGATGTAAATTCTCTACTCTTATGGGAACATGAATTTTGCCTCGGCAGTTACATAAATTACTCTTATGGGATCGGGTCGTTCGCTTCGGCATGACGGTAACACTACTCTTATGGGATCGGGTCGTTCGCCTCGGCAGGTTGGTAATACTATCCTTATGGGATCGGGCTATTCACCTCGGCAGTACTGAGTACCAACTCGGCAGCTTCGTGCTTAATAATTGGAACTGATTTTGGTTGGGAATTATTGAGTTAGCGCCTTCGAGGCCGGTTTTGACGTGTTTAGTGATTTGATATAAACTCATGTGTGGATTTACTGTAGTTACTTTATTTGCTTCGCTGCTACTTGTTGCACACTCACCATGTCTACTTTATGTATTTATATTATTATTTGACCTCTAGTAAGTGTCAAGTCAACCCGTCGTCACTACTTCTTCGAGGTCAGACTAGATACTTACTAGGTACGCTTTATTTTCTGTACTCACGCTACACTACTGCACTGATTTGCAGGTACTAAGACAAGTACTACCAGTGGTCACTCGGGCGCATAGCCGATCCTCTACGGAGACTTAGTGGTGAGCTGCTTGCCTTGCTACGATCTGCAGCACCGGAGTCTCCCTCTACTTTGCTTATTATTTCTGTCTATCACTTTCAGACAGTAGTTGTAGTAGTTTTGCATATTCTGTAGATTGCTCATGTATTCGTGGCGCCGAGTTTTTTGGACCTTTAGCATTCATGTACTGGTGTACCTAACATTTCTATCACTACAGTGTATGTACTTATTATGCTGGTATTTTTCAAGAAAGGAGTAGTTACGGTTGCATGAGATCTTACTTGTTTTGTTCTCTTAAAAAGGGAAACTTTTGTTCTAGATATTAATAGTGGGTAAAAAATAGTAGTTTCACTTGTGGCCTTGCCTAACAGTGGCGTGAGGTGCCACCGCGACCTATTATGGGTTTTGGGTCGTGACAGTTTCGTATCAGAGCTTTAGGTTCACATAGGTTTCACGAGTCATGAGCAGGCCTAGTAGTGTCTTGCGGATCGGTGTGGAGACGTCCGTTCATATACTCAAGACGCTATAAAGGTGTTAGGAAACTTCTCTTTCTTCATCTCCTATCGTGCAGTTGATATTGTGCTAAGTATCTTTCTATTGCCATGCCAAGACTGTTAACATGGCGATTCCTGAGTTGCCCAGATTAGAGTGGAGAGGTTCATCTGTTGGTACCTCCAGCCGAGTTATTTCTTTCTTGAAGGCACAACATATAGTCGAGAAAGGTTGTTTGGCCTACTTGGACTTTGTTTGGGTTACTACTGCAGAGATTCACGTGATAGATTCAGTGCCGATGGTACGAAAGTTTCGCGATGTATTTCCTGCTGATCTGCCAGGTATGCCGCCAGATCTGGATATTGATTTCGGTATTGATTTTGTGCTACGCACCCAGCCTATTTCTACTTTGCCTTATCGCATGGTGCCCAAGAAGCTGAGAGAATTAAAGGAGCGAGCTTCAGGAGTTGCTTAAGAAGGGGTTCATTAGACCTAGTGTGTTGCCTTGGGATGCACCGGTGTTGTTTGTGAAGAAGAAGGATGGAAGTATGCGGATGTACATTGATTACCTGTTGCCATGTATTGATGATTTTTCTGACCAATTGTAGGGTATCAGGGTGTTCTCTAAGATCAACTTTAGATCTGGGTATCATCAGCTGAAGATTCGTGCCTCGGATATTCGCACGATGGTTTTTCGGACTAGATATGTCCACTATGAGTTTTTGGTGATGTCTTCGGCTTGACTAACGCCTCGGCGACATTTATGGATTTGATGAATCAGATGTTCAGGCCGTATTTTGACTCATCTATCATTGTCTTTATTGATAAAATATTTATTTACTCGTGAAGCATGGAAGATTGGCCTCGTCCCACCAAAGCAACCTAGATCAGGAGTTTCTTGGGATTAGCAGGTTATTATTGTCGGTTCGTGAAAGGCTTCTCGTCTACTGCGATGCCTTTGACTAGATTGACCCAGAAGGGTGCTCCATTCAGATGGTCCAATGATTGCGGGGCAAGCTTTCAGAAGCTCAACACCGCCTTGACTACAGCACCAGCGTTAGTCCTGCCCTTCGGTTTATGGATGTATACCGTGTATTGCAATGCTTCGCGCGTTGGGTTGGGTTGTGTATATATGAAGGAGGGGCAAGTTATTACATGTGCTTCACGTCAGCTGAAGCCCCACGAGAAGAATTACACCGTGTATGATTTGGAGTTTGCCGGGATACTTCATGCTCTCAAAATCTAGAGGCATTATCTGTATTGGGTGTCCTATGAGATTTAGACCGATCATCTCAGCTTGCAGCATTTGTTTAAGCAGAGAGATCTTAATTTGAGGCAACACAGGTGGCTTGTGTTACTGAAGGACTATGATATAACCATCCTTTACCATCCGGTAAAGGTGAATGTGGTAGCGGAAGCCTTTAGCAGCAAGGCCGAGAGTATGGGTAGTTTGGCATTCATTTCGGCGGAGGAGAGACCATTGGCTTTAGACATTCTGTCCTTAGCTAACAGACTTGTGAGGTTGGATATCCTAGAGCCCAGTCGAGTTCTTGCATGTGTTGTGGCTCAGTCTTCATTACTGGAGCGGATCAAGGCTTGTTAGTTTGACGATCCGCTCTTGTTGGTGCTCAAAGAGACAGTACTACAGGGTGGCGCAAAGGAGGTTACTATCAGTGAGGATAGCATTCTGCAACTCCAGGGTCGCCTATATGTTTCTACTATTGATGGCTTTAGGGACAAAATTCTATAGGGGGCGCACAGTTCTCGGTATTATATTCATCCAGGTGCTACGAAGATATATCGCGATCTGAGGCAGCATTATCGGTGGCGGCTGATGAAGAAGGACATAGTTGAGTATGTGGTGAGATGTCTAAATTGCAAGCAAGTCAAGTATAATCACCAGTGTAACGACCCGACCGGTTATTTTGAGCTCTAGCGCGTTGTTTAGAGGTTTGAGGCCCTGAGTGGCTTCACTTCAGGTATTATGACTTGTACGCATGGTTGGAATTGAGTTCCGGGAAGTTCAGAGTTGATTTGGAGAGAGAATTCTCATTTCGGAAGCTTTAAGTTGAATGAATTGACTAAGATTGGATTTTTGAGTAAACGACCTCGAAATCGGGATTCGAAGGTTCCAGCAGGTTCGTATGATGATTTCGGACTAGGAAGTATGTCCGGATCGGGTTTTGGAAGACCCAGGAACGTTTCGGCACCTATTGTGGAAGTTAGCATTTTTGGAAGAATTTCATAAGTTTGGGTTGAAGTGCATTCAGTGTTATCGATGTCTGTTTGGGATACCGAGTCTGGGAATAGCTCCGTCTGGTGATTCTGGTATTGGGAGACCGATCGGAAGTGAATTTAGAGGTTCATGGGTCATTTTGGAGTCATTTGGCTAAAGTTGGAAATTTGAAGGTTTTTAAGAAGTTTGACCGGAAGTGGACATTTTGATATCGGGGTCGGATTCTGATTTCTGAAGTTGGAGAAGGTCCGTAATGTCGAATATGACTTGTGTGCAAAATTTGAGGTCAATCAGACGTGATTTGATAAGTTTAAACATTGAAAGTAGAAGTTTGAAAATTTAAACTTCATTAAGCTTAAATTGGAGTGCGATTCATGGTTTTACCGTTGTTTGATGTGATATGAGGCTTCGAGCAGGTCCGTATTATGTTATGCGGCTGAGTTGTGTGATTGGACGGTGTCCCGGGGGCCTCGGGTGTGTTTCGAGTTGTATTGCGCTCTTATTTAATGTTTTAATGTCGTTTCTTTGGGAATAAAGGATACCACATTAAGCAAATAAGCTACAAATTTAGTTTTTATTGAACCATTAGATCTGTATCGTAATTACGGAGCCGTAGCAAAAAGAATCATCGACTTTGGACATCGTACGAGGAAGTTATGCTCATTTTTGTGTCGGAAAAAACTGCTGCCTCTGGTATGGTTGCAATTGCGAACATAACCATCGCAATTGCGATGCCCAGTTTGCAATTCCAAACTATATGTTGCAAATGCGACCTTTCCAGACCTTCTTTGTTCGCAATTGCGTAGGCTTTCTTCGCTTTCGCGAGGGTTCGCAATTGCGAACCCTGGATCGCAAATCTGCAGCTTGATTTCAGCCGTGTAACTCGGGTTTTTGCTTCATTTTATCATATTTTGAACCCTAGGTTCGAGAGTGGGCGAGTTTGAGAGAGGATTTTTCTGATGACCCGGCCGGTCGTCCTAAGAATTAACGCCCCTATCCCCTATTAACTGCTTCCCCTAAGTTCATTTCGGCTATTTTGGTTTGCCGGGACGTTCGGTGTTGGGTTTCAGAGAGTTTCGGGATGCTTAGTCCCTAAATGAGAGCTTAAGTGTTGAAAAATGGTCCGTAGTCAGAACACTGTGAAGACGACCTCGGAATGGAAATCCGATAGTTCAGTTAGCTCCGTTAGGTAATTTTGGGGTTGGGAGCGTGTTCGGAATGTATTTTGGAAGTCCGTAGCTCATTTAGGCTTGAAATGCCGAAGTTTGAATTTTTGAAGTTTCCGGTCCGATAGTGAGTTTTTGATTCGGGGGTCGGATTGGAATTCCGGAAGTTGTAGTAGCCCGTCATGTCATTTGGGATGTGTGCGCAAAATTTCAGGTCATTCGGACGTGTTTTGGTTAGGTTTTTGATCGAAAGCGTGTTTTGATGGAAATTGAAGTTCTTAGGCTCAAATCCTTGTTTAATTCGAGTTTTCGGCGTTGTTTTAGGTGGTTTAAGGATTGGTACAAGTTTCAATGGTGTTATGGGATATGTCCGTAGGTTTGGTTGGGGGTCCCGGAGGCCTCGGGTGTGCTTCGGATGCTCAACGGAGCATTTTGTGTTGTTAAAAATTGCAGAAAAACTGAACTCAGCTGTTGCAGACTTTTCCTCTTCGCGATCGCGGCCTCCCTCTCGCGTTCGCGTAGTGTAATCTTGGGGGAGGCCAGTTCCTTCATCGCGTTCTCATAACATCATCCGCGTTCGCGTACCTATGCCAGTTCGTTCTTCGCGTTCGCGAGCGCTTTCACGTGTTCGCGTAGAGCAGCTTCTGGATCTCAGCATTTTCCTTAATCGCGATCGCGTTACAGACCACGCGTTCACGTAGCTTTAAAGTCCCAGGCCTTCGCGTTCGCATCCTACCCCTCGCGATCGCGAAGGGCATTTTTGACATCTTTCATTTTTCTTCTCCGCGAACGCGAGCAGATCTCCGCGTTCGCGATTCATTGAATGTCTGGACAGTATTTAACATTTCAAAAACGAGGGTCAGCCATTTTTATCAAAATACAAGCTTGGGAGCTCGGATTTGGGAGCAATTTCGAAGGTTTTTTTAGGGCAACGATTGGGTAACGATTCTCTACTCCCTTATGCGTAAAACCCACTAATCTAATCACGAATTCTTCCTTAATTTTGGATTTTTGAATGAAAAATGGGGAAAACTTCATAGACCAAACTATTGAGTTTTGAGTGGGTGTTTGACCTCCGATTTGGGAGATTTTTATATGGTTAGACTCTTGAGGGTACGAGGGTTCTGAAAATGTGAAAATTATCCGATTCCGAGACCTTGGCCTGAGGGACGTTTTGGTCATTTTACCTAATTTCGCGTCTTGTCTTTGAATTTAATAGTAGAATCAGTTGCTTGAGATGTTATTTACGATATGTAATTGAATTGAACAGATTTGAGCCATTTGGAGTCGAATACTCGTGGCAAGAGTGTGATTTCGAGTTGATTTTGGAGCCGGTTCGAGGTAAGTGGCTTGTCTAACCTTGTGTGGGGGACCTTTCCACTTGGGATTTGTTAATTGGTATTTGAGTGCCTTGTACGCGAGGTGACGAGCGCGTACTTGAGCCAATTATTGAAAATCCGATTTTTACTTATGATATTGAGACTGAGTTTCCTTCATATTTGCCTTATTTTACTTGCAATTATAACCGGTGTTAGATTAGGAAAGCATGTTTAGTTGATTCAACTTGCCTAATTGTTTAAGTTGCCTTGACTGTACTACGTGAAGCATGCTAGGTTAGTACTACCTGTTGCTTGTCTTTTGTACTTCATTTCTGAGTATCTTCTGGTTGTGGTTGCGCATTTACATTAGGACTACGGATGTGGGATTCCGGTAGCTCCCCCCTTATTTGTTTACTTTGGGACTACGGGTTCGATTCCCGGTAGATTCCCCTGCACTTTTACTTTGGGATTGCGGGTTAGGTTCCCGATAGATCCCCCTGCACATTGATAGTTGGACTACAAGACGGTATCCTGGGAGATCCTTTGGATTTACACATATGATGGACTACGGGACGGTATCCCGGGAGATCCACAGGACAGTTGAGAAAAGGACTACAGGACGGTATCCTGGGAGATCCTCATTGTTATCATTGGTATTGAGTTGTACATATTCCGTGTTTATTATGTTCTTTGTGTAGTTGTTATTGCCTTGTTTAACCTATCTATTCTCACTGCTGTACTCATTATTACTGTCGGTTTTTATATTGTTAATTCATATTATGTTGTTTGACCTCAGTAGGGCCTTGACCTTCCTCGTCACTATCCAACCGAGGTTAGGCTTGGCACTTACTGAGTACCGCCGTGGTGTACTCATGCCCCTTCTACGCAAGTTTTTCATGTGCAGATCCAGGTACCTCTACTCAGGCGTACTATCCTCGAGGCGGAGAGATCTAGCGGAGACTCCGAGGTATATCTTCCGCGTCCGCAGACCAGGAGTCTCTATTCTGTTCCAGCTTTAGTAGTTAATCTATCCTTTTCTTTCAGTTGTTTAGACATTCTGGAGTTAGAGCAGCATATTACATTTCTATTAGCCTGTGGTTCCCGTGAGTTTCCGGGTTTTGGGATGAGATTTTAGACTTCCCCGATTTATTTTTTGAGTTGTATATGCCAGGTGGCACTTATATACCGTTTTCGTCTAGTTTTGCTTAATATAATTAAATGTTTCCGCAAGTTATATTAATTTCCGCATTGTTAGGCTTACCTAGTTGTAGGAACAAGGTGCCATCACGACATGTTCATGGAGGGTGAACTGGGGTCGTGACAATTTTCGTATCAAATTTTTGGGTAAGTGCCTCTAACAGATTTTCAATTATATTTTGTGATTATACCTTAGATTTAACATCAAAATTCATGAGAATCTAAAGGAAAATTTGGGGTTTTAAAGAAAAACCTAGAAATTGAGATTTTTGGATTTTGACCACGATTTTGGGCATGGAATTGAGAATAAATCATATGTTTGAGTTCGTGAGGTCATGGGTAAACTTTATCTTCGAAAAATTTCGGAATCGGGCAATTTTGTCAACTTTTCGATCGGGGTTAGGAATCGTTATAGATTGGACTATAATGAGTAATTGAATATATATTAATGGGTTTACATAATTATTGGCTAGTTTTGGAGCATTTTGCATCGATTTGAGTCTTCGGAAGGGCGTGGAATGCCGGTTATGGAACTTCGGAGCGAGGTGAGTCTCCTTCCTAACCTTGTAAGAGGGAATTAACCCCATAGGAGAACCAAATTAATATGTGCATGTATTTGTGGGGGATACATACGTACGAGGTGACGAGAGTCCGTACATAGCTACTAGCTAAGCCTATGTCCGGGTAGTTTTAGGTTTACAGCATGCCTTGTTGACATTGTTGTTGATTTGTGTTTATTGTTTGCCTTGAGAGAAGCGAGATTGAGTTTGCTTAGTAAATCTCTTGAAAAGACTTGAAATTGAGGAATTTGAGATCTTTAAAGTTTTTATTTGAACTTCCTATTTTTTATAAGAATTGAAGGAATATTATAATAGCTTAAGAAATCTATGTGTAACCGCGTCGCATGTATGTTTCGCGAGCGGGGTAATTTTATTAAAAAGCTACAAGCTGAATTTCCCTTATTTTGAAAAGAATCAAGAAAGAGATATGATTTTAATGTTAAATTTATATTTGACCGCGTTCCAAGTATGATCGGCGAGCCGAGTGATTCCTTAAATTTATATATTACCGCGTCGCACGTATGATTCGCGAGCGGGGTATTTCCTACTACTACTCTTATGGGATCGGGTCGTTCGCCTCGGCAGGATTAATGTACCACACTCTCATGGGAGCGCGCCATTCGCCTCTACAGGTCAATAGAAGCATCTATGGTTCGCGTCGTTCGACCCTCGACAGTGCACATTTTACTTTTATGTTGGATGGGCCATACGCCTCGGCATTTTCTATATATATATATTTATATATATATATATATATATATATATATATATAGATCATTCTTATGGGACTCGTGCTTAACATTTGGCTAGCAGCCAGTGTATCTGAGGATCTTTCCCTGATTTGAAATCGTAAGAACCATTTTATGAAAGCCACTATACCTTTATGTATATGTTCCTGTTACGGAAGGAACATGCTAGTTGAGAGCTTGATTATAGTCATAAAGAAGGGAATTGTTTCACGTATTTTATACTTGTTTCTTTAATATGTTTACTCTACTTCATATTTATTTACTTCTTTACTGTATTTGATGTCATTGGACCACTAGTAAGTGTCGAAGTCGACCTCTCGTCACTACCTCTTCAAGGTTAGGCGGGATACTTACTGGGTACACATTGTTTTTGTACTCATGCTACACCTGCTGTGCATTTTTGTTGCACAGGCACATGTTTGTCTTGTGGCTTAGTTCGGCGCAGCGGCATGGTTGATACGAAGACTAGGGTGAGCTGCATTTTTCAAGACGGTCCGCAGCCGGCAGAGTCTCCTTTAGAGTAGTGTATTGTATTTCCCTTACTGTCCAATTTGTATTCCGAACGGTTAGTGTATTACATTGTTCCCTAGAAATTGCTCATGCACTTGTGACACCGGGTTCTAGGATGACTAAGGGATTATTCAGTAGTTAGGTTTGTTAAAGACATCATTATTTATTCAGTGGAATTCTTTATTAATTGTTTA
>NW_017673937.1:86091-114880 GCF_001879085.1 Nicotiana attenuata | reverse complement strand
AAAAGGCCCAAAGTTGATACAATATTTAGGTTCTTTAACTTAGTTTGCATTTATGACCATTAATTACATAGCCACAATTGTATAAACACACACTTTACAAAAATAGCCACTTTTGCAAAGCTAGGCAAAATGGACCAGAATTCAAAAAAAATACTTTACAAAAATAGCCACTTTTAGCAAAAAATGGCAAAAAATGGACCAGATTACGAGAAAAAAAAAACAGCAATCCTAGAAGCAATATTGCATTGAAATTTCAGCAACTAAAACAAACTCATGCTATGTGTTATACACCTAAAGTCATTCATGGCATACTTAACATTGTTACTCGAATACAATAGCTTGAAAACATGCTTAAAAATCCATAAAACTACTGACATATCAACTTATTCCCATTGCTAAAAATACATACATTACGAGTCTTAAAGGATTACCTGAATAGCAAAAGAATAAATGGTAGTCCAGTAATTCAACTAGCATAAAAAACAGCAGCACGACAACAGCAAAATCAGCAGCAAATCCGTGTTAAACAGCCCGAAAACTCAGAGGAGAAACCCAGAAACGAACTCTAAAGAGGACTTATACTTTTCTAAAAGTTTGCACTCTAAAATCAACTCCTAAAGCTCACCATTTCAGCTTACTTTCCATGTGTTCAAGTGCTGATTTTTTTTTACTGTTTTTGTGTGTTTTCCATTCTCAATTGTAGTGTGTTGGAGTCCTTTATAATGAAGAAAGGGCAGCCCTTAAATAGGCAAAGAAAAGCCAACTTTTTGGACAGATTTTGGTTCCCCAAAAATCTGTCCAAAAGAGGCTGAATTTGTGGGCTAAAGGCTGTCCAAAAGGTGAAAGGACAGCCTGAAATCTGCTATGGCAGGAGCCAAAGGGTCACTTCAGCCACCCTACTAAAATAAAGCTACTAGTACCCTATTTCATTATAAAAATATCTAAATTTCAGATTTTAACAACACCAATATCAACCTATTGATTCAAATTAAACCAAGTATTAAAACATGTAATTAAATTTCAACACATGTATTGTGAACCAACATGAGCAAAACAAAAATTAGCTATTAAAATAAAACGGAACGCACGATATCGCCGAAGCGATTTAACAAAGACAAACATAATCAGAAAATGGATTAAATTAAAAAAAAACAGAAAAACTAACTCTAAAAAAAAACAAAACGTTTTTTTTAATCAGAAATTAATAACGGGGCCGGGATTGCGATTTTACCATATACTCGAGCATCCGGGAGACGACGATAGGCAGTGGTACGACTTTGGAGCAAGCTTCTATTGTTGATATTCTTGAAACCAAAAAAATTCCGTGAATCCGAGTCCGGTTTCAATAATATCAACGACACAACCTTGGCTCGAGGCCGGTTAAAGAAAAGAAACGGGCGGAAGTGTGCGCAGTGCGCCGCAGTATGGCGCAAGTAGGGGCGGCTGCGGCGCGGTTGGGTTTTTTGAGGTTTGAGTTGGAGATATGGAAAGAGGGGGACAAGAGGAAACCGGTGGTGTAAAATTTCCGGATTTTGGGGTGGTGGCGGCGGCTAGGGTGGTGACGGCGCGACTAGGGTTTGATTTGTTGATTATGGTGAGATTTGGGGGATTTGGGTTGTGATCTAGAAAGAGTGTGATGAGAGGAAAAGAATGGTTGTAATTTGGGGTGTTTGGACGTTGGCCGCCGCGGTGGCGAATTCCGCGGGCGGCGCTGGCAGGCGACAGGCGGAGGGAAAGAGGGGGAGAGAGTGATAAGAGAGAAGAAGAGAAAAGGATTATGGGTGGAAATGGGGAAAATTTTCAGATTTTGGAGCTTTAAATACCTAGGACAAGAGTGAATGAGATCCATTAGATCAAGATGGAATGAGGGTAAGATTTGATCTTGTTTCATTTAGTGAAACGACGTAGTTTTGATCCAAAAACTACGTCGTTTGGACCCTCCTCTTGGCAGCCCTTGTGGACCGGATTTGGACGAAATGGGCTCAAATTTTGGGCCAATTTTGGCTTCAATTTTAATTAAAATACACTAGTCCAATCCCTACCCCATTTATCAAACCATTAATCAACTCTTGAAACTTATACATACAAAAAATAAGAAAAACACACACCCACCCACCCCCCCCCCCCACACATACACACACACACACACACATATATATTATATATATATATAATATATATATAAACAAGGCAAAAATTAGGCATTTACACATAAAATAGTATTCAGGCTGAGGCGCAGATATCTCGCTCTCTTTAAGGGACGTGTAGGGATGGCAATGGGGCGGGGCGGGGCGGGGCGGGAGCGGGGCGGGTTTGGCAAAACCCACAAAAATTTCAACCTGCCCCGCCCCATAGTTATTTTTTCAGTTTTCAACCCGCCCGCCCTGCCCCGCTTAATTTTTTTCTTTTTTCTTTAATTTTTTTCTAAAACAAACTAGTTTAAAAAGAAAGGTCAGTGAAAAGACATTAATTATATTTTAACTACGTGGATTCTACATATCTTGGACTTTATTATTCTTACAAGTTGGATGTTATTTTCAATTAAGTTAAAATTAGCAAAAGCATCGATCTGCTCAAATTAAAGTATGTGCAGACAGTGCGAAGTTAAGATTATTACTAACTACATAACATAATTTTTTGGCGACCTTTAAACAAAGAAGGCTCCAATCTTAAAATGCAAACAAAATAAGAAAAAAAGGAATTTAAGGAAAATTAGCTCTAATTTACTTGGGAAATTAGAAAGGATCTAAAACACAACACTGATCAGGTATCACGTGCACAGAACGATTTACAAACTTTGCCTAAAATTAAAAACTACAGCATATATATATCAGATTTAATAACATAAAATGTATATTATCGTGACTTTGAGATTTAGCTATGAAAATCTCTCAGGTAACCCATGATACATATCTTCGTGCAAGTAAAGAAGAATGTGAAATTGTAGTTGAAATGATTGCTTGTTTCAAAAAAGATAAAATTCAAAGTTGTCCCGCATTGAACCCGCATTAAACCCGCAACCCGTCCCGCCCCGCTTTAAAAATTTTAAAAATTGTTTTAACCCGCCCCGCCCCGCCCCGCACCCGCATAAGAGTAAACCCACCCCGCCTCGCATCAAACAAAACCCTCCCCGCCCCGCACCAGCCCCGCCCCATTGCCATCCCTCGGGACGTAGGAGCAGAAATTAGTTTTTGTAAAAGACTGAGAGGGAAATTTGATAGTTATACCTCACAAGCAACAGCTAGTTTGGTATTTCATTTGATAGTTTGACGAATAATGTCATTACCTTTCTATAGCAAACACGTCCTTCATTACGAATTTATGTTACGAGATCGATATTCATCAAGTTAAGAGATCGTTAATTGAAGCTAATTCATATGTTTTAAATTACTTTGCTTTCAAAATTTCTAGGAAACATAAGTTCAATAGCAATAACAAATCCAATATAATTCCAAAAGTAGGGTCTGGAAAGACTAGTGTATTTCGTTCAGCGGTTTGAAGCCATGAGCAGCTTCACTTCAGCTATTATGACTTGTACGCGTGGTCAGAATTGAATTTCGGGAAGATCAGAGTTGATTTGGAAAGAAAATTCTCAATTCAGAAGCTTTAAGTAGAAAGAATTGACTAAGGTTTGAATTTTGAGTAAACGACCTCGGAATCCGGATTTGGAAGTTTCAACAGGTTCGTATGGTGATTTCGGAGTTGGACGTATATTCGGATCAGGTTTTAGATGACTTGGGAGCGTTTCGGCGCCTATTGAGCAAGTTAGTATTTTGGAAGAATTTCATAAATTTGGGTTAAAGTTCAATTCAATGTTATTCTTGTCCGTTTGGGATTCCGGGTCTGGGAATAGCTTCGTATGGTGATTCTGATATTGGGAGCGGCCGGAAGTGGATTCGGAGGTCCGTAGGTCATTTTGGAGTCGTTTGGTAAAAGTTATAAATTTGAAGGGTTTTGAGAAGTTTGACCGGGAATGGACTTTTTGATATCAGAGTCGGATTCTGATTTTGAAAGTTGGAATAAGTCCGTAATGTCGAATGTGACTTGCGTGCAAAATTTAATGTCAATCGGACGTGATTTGATAGGTTTCAGCATCGAATATAGAAATTGAAATTTCTTTGTTTCATTAGACTCGAATTGGGATGTGATTCGTGTTTTTAGCGTTGTTTGATGTGATTTGAGGCATCGACTAAGTCCGTGGTATGTTCTGAGACTTATTGGTATGTTCGGACGGGGTTCCGAGGGGCTCAGATGAGTTTCGGGGTGGTTTCAGACCATTTCTAGGCTATTTTTAGCTGTGTGCTACGTAATCGCGGGGAATTGGTCGCGATCGCGATGAGTAAAATGGGAGAAATTGGCCAGTGATTCGCGATCGCGGAAGGCCTTTCGCGATCTCGTAGAGGAAAGTTTCTGCTGCACTGGCTCGACTTTGGAAGCTTGTATTTTGCAATCTATAAGGAATTTGGAGATGATCCAAAAATAAAAGTTGTAGCCCTTTATGTCTAGTTTTCAGAAAATCAAACCATTTGGCATTTGGATTTGTGTACAAAAAGTTATGTATGGTACGCTACAGCCTATCCGGGAAGAGTTTGGAAATCGCGAAGAAGAAATTTGTGTTACACATGGCTGACTTTGGAAGCTTATATCTCGTAATCTATAAGAAATTAGGAGATGAGCAAAGCATAAAAGTTATAGTTCTTGGAGTCTAATTTTTAAAAAGTTAAACCATTTGCAATTTGAAGTTTTGTACAAAAAGTTATGACCATTATACTAGAGGCTGTCTGGAAGAGCTGGCATTTGCTCTTCGCGATCGCGAAGGGCAAAGTTTTGGCTTAGAAATATTGTGCTTCGCGATCGTGAAGCATTTTCCGCGATCGCGAAGAGTAAATACCTGAGCAGATATTTCGAGGTTTCGTCCATTTTTAACATATTTGGAGCTATAGAGCTTGGATTGAAGCAATTTTTGAGGCGATTTTCACCATATGGATGGGATAAATGTTCTATATCCGAAAGTAATTATACTTCATGATTCTATGGTTATATTCATCATTTATTTCGGATTTAAATAGAAAAAATCAAGATTCTTGCAAAACTTTTCAAGAACGAAAATTCAAGATTTGAGGGTCAAGTTGTTATCGGAATTTGATAAAATTGGTATGGTTGAACTCGTATCGGAATGAGTTATCAAATTTTGTGAGTTTCATCCGGTTTCGAGATATGGGCCCCACTCCAACTTTTCGAGTGGAGTTGAGAATTTTCATAAATTGTTAAATTACAAGCATTGGAGTATATTTTTAATTAATTTGCACGTTGTTTGACTAGTTTCGGATTGAACGGCACCAAGTTGGGGTTTTAGAGCAAAATTGTGATCGGAAAGTGGGCTTTAAGATGAGGTAAGTCTCCTTTCTAACCTTTTAAGAGGGAATTAACCCCATATGTGAAATAAGTAAATATGTGCTCATATTTATGGGGGCTACATACGCACGAGGTGACGAGAGTCCGTGCGTAGCTACTATTATGCTTAAGTCCGGGTAGTCTAGGACCCAAAAGCATGCTTTACTTGTCGTACTTGTAATTTTATTGACAATTTAAAAGGCTTAAATCATATCGAACTTGGTAAATAAATTTCTAAAAGACTAAACATCACTTTCTTGACTGTTAAAAGCGAAGTTATCATTTTCTTGGGTAAATATTTTCATGATGAAGTCTTGATTGACTGTTTGAATGTGTGTATCTATGTGTACCCGCGTCACATGTATGATTCGCGAGCGGGGTAATAGATGCATCTATGATTCGCGCCATTCGACCCTCTAGCAGTGCACAGTTTAAATATTATGTTGGATCGGGCCGTACGACCTCGGCATGATTTGCGCATGACTTGCTTGATTATTTTTGGAATTATTAATAATTGATGTGTCCTCATTGGCCGGGGATGTAAATTGTTAAAAGATGAAAATAAGTTCGAAGATTTCTATCAACAAAAGAATTGTTTACCTGCTTCACGATTATTGAGTTTGCAGTCGCCTTATAAAATCCATGACTTTTTACATTATTGATATTATATTATTGGACCACTAGTAAGTGTCGAATTCGACCTCTCGCCACTACTTCTTCGAGGTTAGACTGGATACTTACTGGGTACGCATTGTTTTCGTACTCATACTACACTTGATGTGCATTTTTGTTGCACAGGCACATGTATGTCTAATGGCCTCGTTGGGCGCATCGGCATGGTTGATACGGAGACTTAGGTGAGCTGCATCTCTCGAGACGACCCGTAGCCAACAGAGTCTCCTTCAGAGTATTGTATTTTCTTTTCTGTCCAATTTGTATTCCGGACATTTATGGTATTACATTTTAAATTTCTAGAAATTGCTCATGTACTTGTGACACCGGGATCTGGGATGATTATGGATTATTCATTATTGACATGTTTGAAAATAATACTATTCATCCTGAAACTTCATCTTTTCACTATTGAATTGAAGAAAAATTGTGATTTTAGAAATAGTAAAACGAGAACTAAATTAAGTATTTATGGTTGGTTTGCCTGACAGCTGTGTCCGGCGCCATCACGCCCTTTATTGGATTTTGGGTCGTGACATTGTACAAGTGGAAAGGTTGTTCTGATGATGAACATAAGTGTTTAACTTTAGTGGGCGTTTGGACATAAGAATTGTAAAATTCCAAAAAAGGGTGAAAAAAATTTTCAAGTGAAAATGATATTTGAAATTTAGAGTTGTGTTTGGACATGAATATGATTTTGGGTTGTTTTTGAAGTTTTGTGAGCGATTTGAGTAAAAAATTTTAAAAACAGGTTTTTGGAGTTTTTTAAATTTTCGAAAATTTCCAAAAATACATCTTCAAGTAAAAATTAGAAATTTTATATTCGGAAAAAAGTAAAAAAAATTGAAAAAAAAGGGAAAAACTTCTTATGTCCGAACGGGCTCTTAATATTCGAAAGACTAAGGTTTCCCGCTTTAGTTTTTAAAAAGGGTGAAAACTAAATGGTAGTAGTAGTTTTTTTGCTTCGAATATGCATGAACAATAGTATTTCTCAAAATACTATTCAATACAATATAAGGAATCACATCAAGCTATGCAAAGAGAAAGAAATTTATTGTACGAAAAAAAGGTTTTAACAGAGAATTTATGGAGGAATGTCAAATGACAGAATTACTAACTGTGGGAAGAAACTATACCTGGACTAACAATCATGTTTATAGCAGGATAGATAGAGTGGTTGTAAATGCTTAGTGGATGGTAGGAATTCCCCCAATGCAAGTACAAGTAATGGATCCTCAATTCTCAGACCATTCTCCTTTATGCATTGAGATGGAACAAAGAGTGGATAATAGGAAAAGACCTTCAAATTCTACAATTATTTGGCTGATCATGAAGAGTTTGGTAAAATTGTACAGGAAGGATGGATATATAGGGGTCACAAGATGGAAGGCATATAGCAGAATTTAAAGAAGGTGAAAACTACTCTTAAAACTTTAAATGGGAAGGAGTATGCTGGGACAACTAGAAAGGTACAACAGATGAGACAAGAACTGGCAGATATTCAAGCACAAAATGAGGCATACTACATCAACTAGTGACATGTTTGAAGCAGAAAAGAAGGCTAGAAAAGATCTTGAAAAATGGTGTATGATAGAGGAAGGTATTTACAAATAAAAATCAAGGATACAATGGCTGAAGCTAGGGGATTCTAATACAGCTTTCTTCTTTGCAAGTATGAAGGGGAGAACATTACAGAATCAAATCAAGATGATTAAAGATGAGGGTGGAAATCTAATAACAACCGACACTGGAATTGAACAGGAAGTTATTGGTTTCTATAAGAACTTACTAGGTAAGTCAGCTAACAATTTACCTGCAATTAATCCTAATGTAATGAAGCAAGGTCCTGCACTAACAAGGAAGCAGCAATTGGGCTTAATAGCCCAGTTCACAAGTGAGGATGTATTCAAAGCTTTACATGGGATTGATGATTCAAAAGCTCCAGGAGGTGATGGTTTTAATGCTTGTTTTTTCAAGAAATCATGGCATATAATTGGACAGGATGTCACAACAGCAGTCCTTAACTTCTTCAAAGAAAGTATAATGCATAAACCAATCAATAGCACTTCAATTACTCTTATTCCAAAGGTGAAGAATCCAGAGTCAATCAAGCAATACAGACCTATTTCGTGTTGTACTATTCTTTACAAGATCATCTCAAAAATGCTCACTAGTAGACTGCAAACTGTGATGGACTTTCTAGTTGATAAGAGTCAAGCAACATTTGTACCAGGGAGATTATTGAATGAAAATATTCTGCTAGGACATGAGCTTGTGAAAGGATATGGTCGGAAAGGAGTCTCCCCTAGATGTATGGTCAAGATAGATATGCAGAAGGCATATGACTCTTTGGAGTGGGTATTTCTAGAACAGGTGCTTACAGCAATGAACATACCTAGTCAGTTCCTGAAGTGGATAATGACTTGTGTGTCCACTGTTTCCTATTCAATTGTGATCAATGGTAAACCAACAGCTCCCTTTGATGCCAAGCGCGGGGTGAGACAAGGCGACCCTTTATCACCCTACCTTTTTGTTTTAGCCATGGAATATTTGACAAGACTGATGAAGACTTTGAAGAGCAAACCAGATTTCAATTTCCATACAAGGTGTGAGAGGCTAAACATAGTTCAACTAAGCTTTGCTGATGATCTTCTACTTTTCTGTAGAGGTGATCTTATATCTACACAGATGCTATATGACTACTTCCAGCAATTTTCGGCCTCATCAGGGCTGATTGCCTGATCGCGGCCTACCCGCACTACTAATTAAGTAGCGAAAGAGGATCGGAGCAGCTTTTACCCGATTTAGAGTCGGGATCGATATCCACAGAGAGCTAGGATTGGGAATCGAGTATCTATCTAGTGTAGAGTTGCGTATGTGTTCCAAATTACACTTCTAAACATTTTTGAGGTTTTTGTTTACTGCTACTATTTATCAAACTACAAAAGGTAAATACAACTAGATTAAGCTAAGAGTTATAATGCTACGAATTGTTCAAATGGTTTAAAAGGCACTAGGGTAGTGACCTCCGCCTAGGTGGTCAATTGACGGGTACTTGAGTCTAAGGCACGTTTGACATATTTGGGGAGTATGATATAACCGTTGCACGACTTTACCCACTCTACACCTCTCGGTGGTTTGAGTGATTTTGCCCGAATTGACTTTCTCAAGACCAATTGGGTATGCAAATTTGCACAAGCAACTAGGGTTCAAGTCGGGTATTACAATCTCTCGGTTTAACCCTTTAATTGGGGCTATCAATTCTCTTGAGTACGTCCCAATTCCTTGTTGGACTAATTCTAGAGACTTAGGCTCTCTTTCTCAAGAAAAGCAAAAGTCAACTAAACACAAACTAGTGTTTGCAACCACTAATTTAACAATTAAACATGGAATTAGCCCAAATATCAAACACCCATAGTCAATCAAGCCCTAAAATACAAGACCCATCAATTACCCACACTAGGGTTGAGCCACAACCCTAGCTTATGGGTCTAGCTACTCATAATTAAAGAAGGAAAACAAGAAATAGATGAAGAACAATTCGTATTAATTAATTACTAAGATAAAATGGAAGATTCAATGTTGAAATGAAGATAAAATTGCCCAAAATAGCTAAGAAAACCGAAGTCACGAGCGCAACTACCAGTTAAATCTCTCTGCTTAACCTAAAAATGGAAAAGAAGCTATTTATACTAAGCTGATAATTCTGGGCACAAATGCCCCTGCGGGGTTAGTGCGGACCGCACAAAATGGACTGCGGTCCGCACTAGGGCTTTGGACTTGACAAAACTGCTCTCTGAACCTGGGCATTGCGGACCGCAAAGAATGGACCGCAGCCGCGGAGGCTTCTAGTGCGGTCCGCATTAAATGGACCGCGGACCGCATTGGCTTGACACTGGGAAATTGCAACTCTCTGATTCTCCTCACTGCGGACCGCAGAGAATGGACTGCGACCGCATTGATCTCAGTGCGGACCACACAAAATGCTGGAAATCATGCTCTCTGAATATCCCCAGTGCGGACCGAACAGAATGTAGTGCGGCCGCACTGGCCTTGTTCTGCCTGAGCTTTGTCTTGACTTAGTGCTTGTGCAAGTTTCACTCCCTTTGAGTTGATCTTTGACATCTTGTCACTTTGTTGATCAAACCTGCAATCAAGCACAACTTGTGAGCCTTTTGGGACTATTTTGTACGAATTTTCAATCAAAACATATGCAAGAAGGAGTATAAAATGTATCAAAATCACTAGTTATCAACTCCTCCAAAGTTAAGCTTTTGCTTGTCCTCAAGCAAACAAAATAAGACCCACCCCTTAAGGGAAAATCCAAGAAAATTCAGCTGACCTAAAGTAACCTCAACTAGCCTCAATTGGGACTAACAATTGCCCTTAATACACATGAATTATTAACAACTTTTACTCTTTGAAACACCATGGATTAAGTGCGACACAAGAGCATCAAGAGTTGACTCAACACATCAAAGAACTCTTTTTTATTACTTCGGTCATTGTGGAACCCAAACTCACACATCCTCAACTCTCCCTAAGCAAACCTCACCTTTAGAATAGTGGCACTGAAAACAAGGTCAATGGAAGTTCACTCATCTCTCTCAAGAAAAAGTCACAAGTCCGGCTCTAGGTACCATATGCTTGCCCCTTATGTGAGTATCCACTAATGTAAGCTTCATTCAACTCAAGATCATATAGGGCTTTTGTGGAGACATTGTGAAGGCTTTTGGTTCAGGGTAGGAAATGTTTTTGTCTAAGTAGGTTCCATCTTCCTTTAAGCACTTCTTTTGATTCGTTTGGCACACATCCTCTTGACTCTTTGAGTCCTTTCAATTCTTTCTAAGGGGTTAGAGATACACACTGTCACTCTTTCTTATGCATTTCAAACTTTTTCTCCTTTTTCAACTTTCCACTCCTTTCATTCTTTGCTTTTCTTGAATCCCTTGTTATTCTTTTTCACATTGAACTTTCTTTTTGTCTTTTTGCTTTTCTTTCTTTTTCATTGCCTTTCCTTTTCTTCATTTTTGTGCCTTTTTACCACTTTGTTGCAATCCTCGTCTCTTCCCCCAAACTTATACTTTTGCCATGTGCTAAAGGAAAGATCGGGTGCCAAGAGAGGGTATCTTTTAGAACGGGTATAGGCTTGTATCATGGTTCTTGAAGAAAAAAGGTCTAAGGTTCAAAAGGGTTAACTAGGGATCTTATCATTGGTAGGTTGTGGATGTGTTCAAACTATCATTTGGAACAAGGAGAGCCTATAATCATGTCTCAAGTCAAAATTCACTTAGGATTTCGCCTCAACAAACATTCAGGGCAAGTTCTATACCAATGGCTTGGGACTTGGACTTACCATGCGATTACTCACCACACAAGCTATGAGATTGCTAAAGACACAGAGTCGGGCGCCCACAATGACCTTAGATAAGATTTGAGCACACAATGGTCCCGAAAAACCATTTGATGATTATCGGTCAACACAAGAGTCTCAAGGTCACGACTTTCACCATCCTAAACACAACAATTTGTTTTTGACCATAAGATTAAAGGCAAATGTGCTAGGCCCAAGTGAAGCTTTGCTTGAGGCACCCTTAACTACTAACTACTAAAAATAAAAAGAAAAATGGACTCAAACCCTTAAGAAGGTTGTCACGCCATCCATCATTGGGAAGAGCCACCCGGTTCACACAACACTCCGCCTTTGGAAAGAACCGTGGCATTAAGAAAATCAAAGGCTTATTGCTAACTTTCAAAACAAGAAGCTACGAATCACAAATAAGAAGCTAAGAACAAAAATTTGCAGAAAGCAAAATGAATATATACAAGAGGGGATTTGTCGAATATACAATAGATGGGATGAATATCTACAATGTAACATAACTTTATATACAAACCCAAAGTAAAATAAAAGTGCGAGAAATGTAGCGAAATGTTAAAAATATATACAAACCAAAGATGAAAAATAAAGAAAGCATAAAAAGTATCAAATATATACAGTCATCCGAATGAATCCATGAAATAAAAAGTAGGGCCTACCCCCTCAAATGAAAGCTGGCATTGTCCCCAATGCCAACTAAACAAAATAAAGCACCAAAAAGATAAGAAAAAAGGAATAGAGACTCCCTATGGCCTGTCTGTCTGCATAGGCTCCTGAGTGGCCCAGGGTCCTCACTGTGCTCGGGAACCTCAGACCGATTCCCTGTAGGCTGCTGCTCTGCTGCTGGGACCTGGGCCTGGACCTGGACAGGCTCCTGAAGTACATCCTGTGGCTGACTGGAGGAAGCCTCCGGTGGGTTGGCCAACTAGATGACTGCATCATCCGCTCTGGGAATCATCCTCCTCCTCTTAGGAGGCCTCTGAGAGTGCTCCGGCTGGGAATCATCTACTGGTACTGGGTCCTGGAGCAGTAAATCTAAAGTCAGCTTATTTGCCTTCAGTTTGTCAATATCAGCTCTCAGCTCCTTCACGGACTCCTTGGAGGCCCGTGTCTTCCTCAGCTTCTTGTGCTCCCTAGCAAGCTCCTTGAGAGCCTTGCCATGTGAATCAACTGCATCAGTAAGCACCTTCTGATTGTCGAGGATTTTCTTTTGGTTGTCTAGTATCTCCTTGAGAGCATCCTCTATCAACTGGGGAACCTGTGGAGGTGGAGGTGCCGACTGAGCCTCTACCGTAGTAGTCAAGATGGACAACTTGGATGACGCAGTCTGCATCCAGTTGTTGATACTAAGAAGTGCCTGGCTCAGTCGTTGGGCAATGATAGGATGAGCACGGGAAGATGGAATCCCCGGGTCCGCTGAGGTGGATGGACCAGGAGGGATAGCAGTGGAAGTAGAGGCAGGCTCAGCAGGGGTCACTACCACAACTGGCTCTTCAGACTGGCCAGTTGGAGCAGTAACCGTACTCTTGAAGTTCTTGCTCTTGGGGTTATCATCCCCCTGCATTCTGTACCAAGAAAATGGGGCTTTCGCTTTGACCTTGATGTCGAAGGGCCTCTTTTCCACTTTCAGATCCCGGAAGTACATAGTGAGAAAACTGGGGAACGGGTAGTTTCTGTCATGCTCAGCACCCACAATTGAAATTATTCTCGACATCACATTCCCCACATTGATCGGGTACCCCGCCATGATCGAAGCCACCAACACTGCCCGGTGAAGAGGGAGGGTGTTGTCATGAGTAGTCGGGTCCAGTCTGCTGCACACAAACGTTTCCCACCCTTTTGCCTCGAAGTTCAAACTACGTCTCAGAATCTTGACGCCCGCAGTCAACCAATCAGGGGTGGTACCCGGGATTGCCAGGTATTGTGCCAACCATGGACGAACCTCCTCACCCAATTCCATTTTTGCCATGTATAGGGACTCATCCTCCTCATCAAAGCCAAGGTAATCGTTGATCGTCTTCCCATCAAATAACACCTTCAAGTTCCGCACCTTGGTCACCTTTGTACCCTTTTTGATGTGGGCAACGTTGGCGTAGAATTCTTTGACCAAGTGCTCATTGGCATCTACACAGTCGGACAAAAAGTGCGCCCAGCCAACTCTCTCCCTAAACTGCTTCATGACATTGGGGTTGTGAGGTAGCAAGTCTCTATCTATGAAACTCCTCTCCGGGATCAACTTCCTCACCGGCCACCATTCCCGGAATTTACGGTATGCTACTTCACTGACGAACCGGTCTTGCCACACCTCCGGGTTCCTAGTTCTAGCAATACCCCCCACTTGTGGTTCACCTCCTTCTCCTAATTCTTCTTCTCCCCCTACTTCCTCCTCAGCACCTACTGCACCCTCCCCAGATAATGAAGCTGTGGGAGAGGTGGAGTATTCCCCACTACCTTCACCTGAGCCATCAGACGACCCAGAAGAAATGTTCGCTGACGCTTGGGCAGTGGGGGATGCTGGAGGTGTGTCTCTTAGCCTGAACCTCTCCGGCCAGTCAGGGATGTGTGTTGGTACTGAGTCTGAAGATATCTCCCGGGAAGGCTAGTGCTCACTCCCCGAGGAGTGGGAAGCAGCTCTATCAGCAGCTTTTATCAACTTTCTTGTCTTTTTAATATTCTCTCGGACTTGGGGAGTGAGTTTTATCATTTTCTGCTTCTCTTCCCGGGAGGATTCTTCTCTGCCCAGTTGTTTAGCGACTTTACCTTGTTGTTTCACTATTGCCTGCAAACACAATTCAATTGACTTGTTAGTATCAGTTGCAGCAGTTAAGAATAGAGTTGCAGAATCAGAGAAGAAAACTTGCAGAAATGATACAGAGTCACATAGTGCGGACCACACAAAATGATGTGCGGCCGCACTGGGGTCACCGCGGACCGCACAAAACCAACCGCGGTCCGCACAGAGGTAGGGTTCGGACTACCCACTCTCTGTATCTAGGTAGTGCGGACCGCACAAAATGTAGTGCGGCCGCACTGGGCACCGCGGACCGCACAAAAACGACCGCGGTCCGCACTGAGTGCCCAGTAGTGGCACTAAATTAGGGTTCAAGTATTTTTGATTTTAAGCCCAAGTTTACACCTAATTAGTGTCTCTACATGTTTACCTATTGATTTTAACTACCTATGTCTATTTTAATCAAAAGATTAACTACCCTAACTTAATCTATGGAAGAAAATACGGGAAGAAGAGAAATAAAAGCCAAGTAAAACAAAAAGGAAAAGAAAATAACAAAATTGAACTAATTAAAAAGAAATGGATTTACCAGATGTGAGATGAAATGAGGAAAATTTATTCCAATCAATTAAGTACGAGCTAAGGGAAGTGATGAACAATGCTTTAGGGCTTCTGAGATGCAAGGGTTCGAAAAGTATAAATGTTGGGCCTCAAGGACTATTTATAGAAAAAGCCCTGGGGCCCAGCTTACCTACCCCAGTGCGGACCGCACAAAATGGACCGCGGTACGCACTGTGCAAAAAATTACAAGCTTGAGGAGGCAACACACTGCGGTCCGCACAAAATGGAGTGCCGCCGCAGTGGTCCACCGCGGACCGCACAGAATGGAGTGCGACTGTAGTGGCCAACTTCAGAGAGTTGTATTTTTACTCTTTCTTTAGTGCGGTCCACACAGAATGGACTGCGGCCGCACTGATAACTTCAGAGACCTGATCATTCGTTTTTTCCACTATGTCCTGCACTGCATCAACACAATCCCGTAACATCTCACAACCAGTTAGCCCAAAAATCAATCCTACACTACAATGATAAATCAAATAAAAAGAAAAAGAAAAACACATGGGTTGCCTCCCAGGAAGCGCCTGATTTAATGTCGCGGCACGACGCAAGTTACCATCACATCATTTGAAATAAAGGAGTGCCACCACGTGGCTGTCATCAATTTTTCCAAGATAATGCATGACCCTATGCCCATTCACTCTAAAAACTTCCCCATTTTTGTTCTTTAAATCAAGGGCACCAAACGGGGTCACACATACTACTTCAAATGGTCTGCTCCACTTTGACTTTAGCTTTCCCGGAAACAACCGTAAACGAGAGTTGAACAAGAGTACCAAATCACCTACTCTAAACTCCTTGCCACGAGCATATTTGTCATGAAGGTATTTCATCTTGTCCTTGTACAAGGATGAACTGGAGTAGGCATGGAAACGGAATTCATCAAGTTCATTGAGTTGCTCCACCCGAAGATTTGCAGCCACATCCCAATCAAGGTTCAACTTTCTCAAGGCCCACATGGCCTTATGCTCTAACTCAACCGGTAAATGGCAAGATTTCCCGAACACCAACCGATGCGGAGACATACCAATCGGAGTTTTGTAAGCAGTCATATACGCCCATAGAGCATCATCCAGCTTCTTAGATCAATCGGTCCTATTTGCATTGACTGTTTTAGACAGAATATTCTTGATTTCCCTGTTAGACACTTCAACCTGGCCACTTGCTTGGGGATGATAAGGAGTAGACACTTTGTGGTTGACACCATACTTGGCAAGCAAGGTGTCAAAAGCTCTATTGCAAAAATGCGATCCTCCATCACTAATAATTGCACGAGGAGTGCCAAACCTTGTGAAAATGCTCTTCTTTAGAAATGCAACCACACTCCTAGCTTCATTGTTGGGCAAAGGCACAGCCTCGACCCATTTTGAGACATAATCAACCGCTACAAGAATGTAGGTGTTTCCGCACGAGCTTACAAATGGGCCCATAAAATCGATACCCCATACATCAAAGATATCCACTTCTAGAATGGTGTTTAAAGGCATCTCATCTTTCTTCGAAATACCGCCCGCTCTTTGACATTGGTCACACCTTTTCACTAAATCACTTGCATCTTTGTACAAAGTTGGCCAATAAAATCCACAACTTAGAACTTTCGAAGCTGTCCTCGCCCCTCCATGATGGCCACCATAGGGGGAGGAATGACAAGCCTCTAGAATGCTAGATTGCTCCTCCTCAGGTACACACCTCCGGATCACTCCGTCGGTGCAAATCTTGAACAAGTATGGCTCATCCCAATAGAAGTCCAGACTATCCCGTTTGAGCTTCTTCCTTTGGTTAGAAGAGAGCTCACACGGGATGATGCCAGTCACAAGGTAATTAGCAATATCCGCAAACCATGGCATATCACTCATCGACACAGAAAGTAGCTGCTCATCGGGAAATGCATCATTGATCTCTAGGCCATCACACGGTCTTCCTTCTTCCTCCAAGCGGGACAAATGATTCGCCACTTGGTTTTCGCTACCTTTCCGGTCCACAATTTCCAAATCAAACTCTTGGAGTAATAAGACCCATCGCATCAGTCTAGCTCTGGAGTCTTTCTTTGTCATCAAATACCTAAGAGCTGCATGATCGGTGTGCACTATGACTTTGGCTCCCATAAGATATGGCCGAAACTTTTCCATTGCGAACACAATAGCCAACAATTCTTTCTCAGTCACCGTGTAGTTCCTTTGAGCCTCATTCATTGTCTTGCTCGCATAGTACACTGGATGAAACATTTTGTTCACTCTTTGACCCAAAACTGCCCCAACCGCAACATCACTCGCGTCGCACATGAGCTCGAAAGGCAAGATCCAATTGGGTGCAGTAATGATCGGGGTGGTGATCAATTTTTGCTTGAGAAGTTAAAAGGCTTGCATACATCCCTCATCAAACACGAACTTTGCATCCTTTTCTAGCAGCTTGCACAAAGGATTCACTACCTTCGAAAAGTCCTTGATAAACCGCCGGTAGAACCCCGCATGCCCAAGAAAACTTCTAACCCCCTTGACAGAAGTGGGGGGAGGAAGTCTTGAAATCACCTCAATTTTGGCTTTGTCAACCTCAATACCATTCTTTGAAATTTTATGACCCAACACTATGCCCTCCTCAACCATGAAGTGGCATTTTTCCCAATTTAGCACAAGATTGGTGTCTTCACACCGGGCCAACACTCTATCCAAATTGTTCAAACACTCATCAAATGAATCACCCACAACACTGAAGTCGTCCATGAACACCTCCAAAATATCTTCCACCAATGGCCATCATACACCGTTGGAATGTTGTCGGTGCATTGCACAACCCAAAGGGCATCCGAGAGAAAGCAAAGGTGCCATATGGACAAGTAAAGGTTGTCTTTTCCTGATCCTCTGGAGCTATCAAAATTTGATTGTACCCCGAATAACCAACCAAGAAACAATAGAAGGCACGCCCAGCAAGACGATCAAGCATTTGGTCAAGGAAAGGCAATGGGAAGTGATCCTTGCGGGTCACCTTGTTCAGCTTGCGGTAGTCCATGCACACCCTCCATCCGGTCACTGTCCGGGTTGGAATAAGCTCATTATTAGCATTGGTCACCACGGTCATACCACCCTTCTTTGGCACACACTGCACCGGTGAAGTCCATGAGCTGTCAGAGATAGGATACACCACGCCGGCGTCTAACCACTTGATCACCTCCTTTTCACAACTTCTTGCATTGCCTCGTTTAGCCTGCTTTGATGTTCCAAGGAGGGTTTTGCATCATCTTCCAGAATAATCTTGTGCATACAGAATGCGGGGCTTATTCCCCAAATATCAGCTAGAGTCCATCCAATTGTCTTTTTCTGCTTTTTGAGCACCGCCAATGTGGCACCTACCTGCATGTTAGTAAGACAAGATGCAAGGCCCCGTGAAAACTTGTGCTCAAAACTTAGAAACTCGTAGTGCCAAGTTATGAATATGTGTTAGGAATGTGTAAAAGCTCGCCGCGGTTCGGACCTTTTGTACTGATCTAAGCATTTAAAAATCAAGAATCAAAGTTTTCCAGAAAAGTGCTATTATGCGGTCCAGAATGCGGTCGCAAATCAAGTATGCGGACCGCATTTCTACCGCAAAGTGAGTCAGTGTGTTAGTCAATTTGAGGTCAAAAATGCGATCCATTATGCGATCGCATAACCGATATGCGGACCGCATAGTCGTCGCATAATTATCTTGGAATTTTGTAAAGGGCAGTTCTGCGGTGCATTATGCGACCGCAGAACGTGTATGCGGACCGCATTTCTACCGCAAACCCGGGCAGAATGATCAGATTTTAGGAGCACCTTTGCGGTCCATTCTGCGGGCCGCATTTCCACTTTGCGATCGCAAACCTGACTCGGGGCTCCAATTTTCTAATTTTTAAACCCGACCCCCTATCGATATATTCGGTGTTATAGCTCATTTTGAACATGTTATCTGATGCTTTTAGAGAGAGAGAGAGGGTCTTAGAGAGAAAAAGTGTCTCACATCAATTGCTCCATGAACCTTGCTAAAACATTGAAGAAAATCAAGTGAAGACACCAAAATTTTCATTCCCAAGAGGTAAGATTCATCACCTCAGCTCTTATTTCTATACTTAGCTATAAGGGGTCAGTAGTGAAGTAATTTATGAGCATAAGAATAAAATTCTTGCATGCATATCACACCGTAGGATATTGGAAGGTAGAAAACTATAAAGAAGGCAATTGGGTGTATAAAATGATAGAAATTCCTCACAAAAAGGGGCTAAGACCACAATGCACCTTTGGTGTTTGATGATATGCTCGAACCAAGCTAGAATCTCAATCTCGTCTCTAATTCTCGGTTAAATTTGTAATTCTTACACAATAGATCGAAGTGCTAAGAGTTTCGGAATTTTGTAAGGATTAAGGAAAGCTATATTGAGGTATGTATGGCTAAAACCCCCTTTTATTAGAAATTGAGCTCCGTTGGCGTTTACGCAAAATGTGGTAAGACTAGAACTTGTTGATGTACCGATTATTATTTCATATGAATTGGTTTGCAATTATATATATATCAACATGAAGAGTGTGCCTTAACGTGTGTAATAAACTATCCTTGATATTTAAGGATGTGTGAAGAATACAAATCATGTGTTGGCCTGCCTGGGCTATAAGCCAAGATTAAAAACTGAGGTTGTCATGCTAACTATGTGAAATCTTGCTTATATTTGTAACTTGAATTGCTTTTGTATGTGCCTATGATCACAAATTGCAAGATGGACATTGAAAACGGAAAAGATATGATAATTGTGGCCCTAAGTGCCAGTGAATGGATATGACATATGTGAAATGAATATTCAAGTGAGATGATTGATGAGGAAGGAAAATGCCTAGGTAAGGCGGCCTAGCCGATCGGGCCGTGATCGGACACCATACCGCACACATGGTGGTGATGTGCTAATATTGAATCTTGGAAAAAGGGAAAGGAAATGATGATTGAGTTATATGTCTCGAATGAGGCGACCTAGCCGATCGGGTCGTGATCGGACTCCGCTCAAGTTAGCGGTGGTATTGAGGACAGTGATGAATATATGAAGGAAATGCCCAAACTAAGTTGTGAAAATTATGTGAAAGATTATATGGTCTGTTTATTCGATGATGTGATATCCGGTTAAAATCTTTGAATTGCTCTTGTGATTCCATGTTCTTGCTTGATATTTCTTTCTAGTAAAATGGTGTTTAGTTATACATACTAGTACTATTCCATGGTACTAACGTCCCTTTTACCGGGGGCGCTACATTTTTTTTAAATGAATGTAGGTGGCTCTATTGCGGATAGTGCCAATCACGCGTAGCAGATTATCTTCTTCTCAAGGTCTTGGTGAGCCCCTTCCTCCTTCAAGGGGTTGTATTGTATATCTTCTGTTGTTGTGGATTTCTATTTTGAGGTATAGCCGGGGGCCTTGTTGCCGGCACTGTTGCACTCATCTCTTGTATCCATAGAGGCTCCGTGGACATGTGTGTGGGCCACGTAGGGGTGTTGTGGGGGCTCATAAACTATGTTGTAATTATAAACTCCCGCTATCTATGAATTGTAACTTTATGGGAATTCCGGAAACTAACTTTAGCTATGGATTAAGCTTGTAATATGGAATGAACTATCATTGTTGAATATACTACCTCTCCTTGCCTTAATAAAGAGGAATCACGATCATCTTTTTAATAAAGAGCGGGGTAGGAAATGTGTGATAAGGCTTGCTTGGTTGGATTCACTCGATCGAGCCCCGGTCGCGTCTCCCGAGGTTGGGGCGTGACACAAGAGGAAAGAATAACTGGTAAAGTTAAAATAGGGCCTAAGAATTCATACCTGAGGTGTGGAGGCAATAGCTTCAACTCCAACACCGGGAGTTCCTCAATTGAAGGCTTTCTTGGAGGGGTTTTTCTATTTTCAAGATCCAAAGAGAGTTTCCTAGGCTCATAAGAATAAGATCCCATTCCATGTAAATCATTCACGCACTCCACTCGACCCTCATCATCATTGACATCAAGATTCAACAATACTGCCTCCAAAGGGTCCTCCACTTTGATCATTGCACTGGTATTATCAATTATCACAGCCGTGACAATATCCACAAATGAACACACTTCTGTACAATTGCGCTGCTTCATTGACTTGCACACATGAAAAATGACCTTTTCATCACCCACCCTAAAATTGAGTTCCCCTGCTTCCACATCCACTAGAGCCTTCCCCGTAGCAAGGAAAGGTCTCCCTAATATGATCGGGACCTCACAATCTACCTCACAATCCAAGATCACAAAATCAGCTGGCAAGATAAATATGTCCACCCGGACGAGCACATCATCAAAATACCCAATGGTCGCTTCATTGATCTGTCTGCCATTTGCAATCGCATGGAAGTTGGACTCGGTGGCCCAGTACCCAAAGTCTTGAAAATTGAGTAGGGCATTAAGTTGATGCTTGCCCCAAGATCACATAAAGCTTTAGCAAAGTCTGCACTCCCTATAATGCAAGGGATAGTGAAAGCACCGGGATCCTCTAATTTCGGAGCCATTGAATGTACTATAGCACTAACTTGGTGGGTCATCTTTATAGTTTCACAGTCCATGGATCTTTTCTTTGTCACCAAATCTTTCATGAATTTAGCATAGCCCGGCATCTGCTCTAAAGCCTCTACCAAAGGAACATTAATGGATAAGCTCTTCATCATGTCAATGAACTTTTTGAATTGATTCTCATTTTTTTGCTTGGCTAGCCTGTGAGGATAAGGTGGAGGTAGTCTAGGCAAGGGTGCCTTGGCTTTTGGCACAACCAGCTCTGGCATGTCAATTACATGTTCCCTAGACGGGTTCACGTCATTTTGCGTTTCCACCTCGGCATCTTGAATGTCGATCCTCACTTCTTCGTTCACATTTTCATCAACCACATTCTCAACCACCAAAGGAAATTCATCTTCTTGCAACTCAACTTCATCACCCAAAACTTGCTTTTGTTTGGAGGCATTCACATCACCGCCTCGTCCACTCCTAGTGGTCACAACAAACATGATTGTTCCCTCCCTTTGGGTTCACTACCGTATCACTTGGTACAACACCCTTAGGGCGTGTGTTTAAAGACTGAGAGATTTGTCCTAGCTGGACCTCCAAATTCCTTTATGAGAAGCCAGTTGCGCATCGGAGTCCACATTCTTTTTCATCATCTGTTCGAACATCATTTCAATTCTACTCATTTCATTGTTGGATGTACTAGGACCCTGGGATGGAAAAGGTGGTGGGTTGCTTGGTTGTTGGTACATTGGGGGCCTTTGAAAGCCTTGCCCCTGATTTCCTTGGTTATTGTTCCATCCACCCTGGTTGTTGTTGTTTCCACCCAATTGTTGTTGTTGCCCCAGTTTCCTTGATTATTCCGGTTGTTATTTTGATTTCCCCAATTGTTGTTCCCTTGTTGTTGATTGTTCCAGTTATTGTTGCCTTGTTGTTGGTTACCCCAATTGCCCTGGGATCGCCATTGTTGTTGTTGGTTGGAAGAATTACCTCTTTGGCCTTGGTAATTATTCACATGTTGCACCTCTTCGTTCTGCCCATCATAACAATCATCTTGGAATCCACCACAATCATTGTCAAATTGATCCGAATTTCCTTGGTTCTGTTGACCTCTCTATCTTCTATTGTTCACAAGCATGTTAACACCCTCCATGGCATTTACTTGGCGAGGATTCTGAACTTGTTGCAACTGTGCCTTTGCTAGTTGGTTCATTGTTGTTGTGAGTTCTGCTATAGCATGACCATGGTCATGTAGTTCTTTGTGCAAATGAGTGACCGTGGGGTCACCCTGTGGTACATTGGCTCTACTTTGCCAAGCGGAGGATATGTCAGCCATTTCATCTAGAATAGCACAAGCTTCATCATAAGGCAGCTTCATGAAATTTCCCCCAGCCAATTGATTCACTATGCACTGATTCGTTGTATTGATGCCCCGATAGAAGGTCTGTTGTATCATTGCCTCTGTCATATCATTGTTGGGGAATTCTTTCACCATAGTTCTGTATCGCTCCCAAATCTCGTGCAATGGTTCAGTAGGCTCCTGCTTGAAGGCTAAGATCTCATCCCGTAGTGCTGCCATGTGTCCCGGTGAGAAAAATTTGGCAATGAACTTATCCGCCAACTCATCCCAAGTTGTGATGGAATGGTTGGGAAGTCGCTCAAGCCAATCCAATGCTTTCCCCCTAAGTGAGAATGGGAAAAGCCTCAATCGAAGTGCATCCTCGGACACATTGGTCTGCTTGCTCCCCCAATAGGTATCCACGAACCCCTTGAGACGTTTGTATGCATTTTGAGTGGGAGCACCTGTGAAATACCCACGCTGCTCCAATAATGTCAGGATCACGTTGGTTATTTGAAAATTGCCCGCCCGGATCCGGGGCGGAACAATAGCACTTGCATAGCCTTGGTTGGGAAGAACTCTAGGAGCCACTCTTGGAGGTGGCAGAGGAGGGTCTGGGACGTTCTCATTTGCATTGGCCTGACGGCCTCTACGTTGTCCTTGAGGTACAAGAGGCACCGGATCCTCTCCAATGTCATCTACCTCCTCCCCCGCATTCACATTTCCAAGAGGGTCATTAGCATTTAATGCCATTTTGTACCTGATGTATTGACACAAACAAATTAGTATCAAAGAAGGAAAGAAGAACAAAACACAAATCTATCTAGATAGATAGCCAAAACCGTTAACTCCCCGGAAACGGCGCCAAAAAGTGATCGCAGCCTACTCCGCACTACTAATTAAGTAGCAAGAGAGGGTCGGAGCAGCTTTTACCCGATTTAGGGTCGGGATCGATATCCACAGAGAGCTAGAATTTGGAATCGAGTATCTATCTAGTGTAGAGTTGCGTATGTGTTCCAAATTACACTTCTAAACATTTTTGAGGTTTTTGTTTACTTCTACTATTTATCAAACTACAAAAGGTAAATGCAACTAGATTAAGCTAAGAGTTATAATGCTACGGATTGTTCAAATGGTTTAAAAGGCACTAGGGTAGTGACCTCCGCCTAGGTGGTCAATTGACGGGTACTTGAGTCTAAGGCACGTTTGACATATTTGGGGAGTATGAAATAACCGTTGCACGACTTTACCCACTCTATACCTCTCGGTGGTTTGAGTGATTTTGCCCGAATTGACTTTCTCAAGACCAATTGGGTATGCAAATTTGCACAAGCAACTAGGGTTCAAGTCGGGTATTACGATATCTCGGTTTAACCCTTTAATTGGGGCTATCAATTCTCTTGAGTACGCCCCAATTCCTTGTTGGACTAATTCTAGAGACTTAGGCTCTCTTTCTCAAGAAAAGCAAAAGTCAATTAAACACAAACTAGTGTTTGCAACCACTAATTTAACAATTAAACATGGAATTAGCCCAAATATCAAACACCCATAGTCAATCCAGCCCTAAAATACAAGACTCATCAATTACCCACACTAGGGTTGAGCCACAACCCTAGCTTATGGGTCTAGCT
The DNA here is from genome assembly GCF_001879085.1 of Nicotiana attenuata. NCBI lineage: Eukaryota > Viridiplantae > Streptophyta > Magnoliopsida > Solanales > Solanaceae > Nicotiana > Nicotiana attenuata. The sequence continues at coordinate 90,600 of NW_017673937.1, read as the reverse complement.
ACTCATAATTAAAGAAGGAAAACAAGAAATAGATGAAGAACTATTCATATTAATTAATTACTAAGATAAAATGGAAGATTCAATATTGAAATGAAGATAAAATTGCCCAAAAAGAAAACCGAAGTCACGAGCGCAACTACCAGTTAAATCTCTCTACTTAACCTAAAAATGGAAAAGAAGCTATTTATACTAAGCTGACAATTCTGGACAAAAATGCCCCTACGGGGTTAGTGCGGACCGCACAAAATGGACTGCGGTCCGCACTAGGGCTTTGGACTTGACAAAACTGCTCTCTGAACCTAGGCATTGCGGACCGCAGAGAATGGACTGCGGCCGCGGAGGCTTCTAGTGCGGTCCGCATTAAATGGACCGCGGACCGCATTGGCTTGACACTGGGAAATTGCAACTCTCTGATTCTCCTCACTGCGGATCGTAGAGAATGGACTGCGGCCGCGTTGATCTCAGTGCGGACCGCACAAAATGGTAGTGCGGCCGCACTGCCTCTTTGCCTGGAAATCATGCTCTCTGAATCTCTCTAGTGCGGACCGCACAGAATGTAGTGCGGCCGCACTGGCCTTGTTCTGCCTGAGCTTTGTCTTGACTTAGTGCTTGTGCAAGTTTCACTCCCTTTGAGCTGATCTTTGACATCTTGTCACTTTGCTGATCAAACCTGCAATCAAGCACAACTTGTGAGCCTTTTGGGACTATTTTGTACGAATTTCCAATCAAAACATAAGCAAGAAGGAGTATAAAATGTATCAAAATCACTAGTTATCATTGCCAACCAAGGAAAGAGCTCTATATACTTTGGTGGAGTACCAGTACAAGTTCAACAGAAGATTCTGAGCTGCTTGGGTTTCTCCATAGGATCCCTGCCTTTTCGATATCTTGGTGTGCCATTAAGTGTCAAAAGATTATCAGTAAATCAATGTCAACCACTCCTAGACAAAATACTAGCAAAAGTGCAACATTGGACATCAAGATTCTTGTCATATGCAGGTCGTTTGCAATTGATAAAAAGTGTAATGATAGCTATTCAATCTTTCTGGTCACAGATCTTTCCTTTGCCAAAAAAGATCCTGACAAAGATTGAAAGTATATGCACAAGATTTCTGTGGACTGGGGAGACAGAGGGAGCAAGAAGGCTTTGGTTGCTTGGAACCAGTTATGCTGGCCAAAGACTGCAGGAGGACTGAACATAACAGATATAATCATTTGGAACAAAGTAGCAATTCTGAAGCACCTTTGGAACTTATGCAAAAAGAAGGATCGATTGTGGATTCAATGGATGCACACGTATTACATAAAGCAAGATATAGTATGGAATGTTAAAGCTAAACAAGCAGCATGGCTGCCAAAAAAGATTCTAGGAGCTGGGAAATACTTGACAGAAGCTAATATCAATGTGGCAGAGGTGATGAATGGGAATAACTACTCCATTCGAGATGTCTATAATAAGCTAAGGGGTGAGTTCACAAAGGTCCCATGGAGAAGAATGCTATGTGATCACGCCCAACTCTAGTCCTAAAAAGGATAAGCGGTCGCTGCAAATATAATCAGGTCTAAAAGTCCAGAGTCGAATCCCACAGAGAACTAAGGCTTAGCTATATCTGTTTAATATCCCTAAAAAGACAAGTGTGAACAATTTTCTAAATTATAAAGATTGAGATTTATATTTCTAACTAATTAACTAGCAAATACTAGAAAACGGTAAAATTATCAACTAACGAGACAAAGGGTTAGAGACTAAATTAAGGAGATCTAGAGTTATGATTTTCCCAATTGTCGGAATCCTTCTAGCTATGTTCCCTACAAATTTGCCAATGTATTCTCTACTGATCGTGAGCACTTTAGGTGCCATAATTCTCTTTCGAGCAACTACAATAATTTACTAGACATATTCTCTCGAACTACGCTAGTTGGCTTTATCTAACTGCTTATTATGACCACATCAAGGATTTGTTATTTCTAAACCTGCCTTTAAACCCGCTGTATTGATTTCTCACATAAGTTAGGAGTGACGTTGTTCAACAACCACCTAAATATGTATCCTTTCTCAAGCAACACATAATAAATAGGCGCAGTCAATCAATGGTCATTCAATCAACAACAATAAACACGTAGTTGAACAAGTAGAGAAATCCAACGGCTCAATTATATAAAAATATAACAAGAATTCATCCTACAAAAGGTTCTATCAAAACTCTAGAAAACGAATTAGCTATTCATAATAGTATGTAAAACTACAATACTAAAAGTCATAACCAACAATAAAAGATAGGAAGAGGAAGGAAAAACTCGTAGAAGAATTCACCGCCTTGCTCCTATTGTGTTCTTTCCTCCTTAGGTCGAATCTCCGGTCTCCTTAGCCTCCTTAGTTCTAAATTATGTCAAAAGTGTGTCCAACCTCTTAAAATATCGTTTTTCCATATATATATACCAAGTAGGGTCGGGACCAAACTATTATACCTTCTCCTACGCAAAAAAGGATAATTTTTTTACGTCTGGACAGCCGCGGTCAACCGCGGTACGAACGCGGTATTTGGCAAGTATACTGCCTCAGCCCGCCTCAGGTCCGCGGTCGCGCTTTCGACCGCGTTTCTCACCCTATTCTGTTTGGAATTTGGAAAAATATAAAACAGTAAAGTTGTAGCCATTTGAGTTAGCTTTCCAATCATATATTGTGGAGCCCAAATGGAGTTCTGAGCAAAATGTTATGTGCATTTTACTAGACAGTGCGCAATATGCCTACTCGATTCTTTATTTTGTTGCTCTATCATCCGTTGATCCCCGAATACGATCCCGGCTTAATTTCTTGGACTTTTGCTCAGACTTAGAAGATCCAAATCACTTTAATTCATTCGATAACACTCCTACAAGGCATAAAACACACACTTAGTGCAAAACACTAGCGATTAAAGCGCAAACTCAACTAAAGTGCAGTAAATTAGAGTGTAATAATCGACTAAAATACGTAATTATAGCCTATCATACTATGTAACAATGATAGCTGTCCTAAATGGCTATTCATTATTTATATAGCCATACAAAGCAGATTATACACTAAAGACAGGCTCATGAGATGGGGGAGCATAACAAGTGCAGAATGTATCTTGTGCGAGGAAAATGATGAGGATCGTGAGCATTTGTTTTTTGAATGCAAGTTTTCAGCAACAATATGGAAGAAGCTACTGAAATGGGCTGGAGTAGGACGAGCTGCCAGGAAATGGAATGAAGAAATAAGCTGGGCCATAAGTTTGCAGCAGGAAGAAGAGCATCGGCAGTTCTATATAGATTGATGCTTGCAGGCACTGTGTATTATATATGGCAGGAGAGGAACTGGAGGATCTTTCGAAACCAAAAAAGGAAAGCTGAGGATTTGGTTAGATTGATAATCCAAGACATTCACGTAGTATGAGAACTAGTTTAGAGGGAACGCTAAAGTCCTTAAATTTTTATCCTTAGATTGCTATGTTGATACTGCTTAGCTGATGTAGTGCTTATAGTTGGGGTTGCATGTCCAACTGTAAGATAGAGATGGGTTTTTGTTCTGCAAATGTATTCAATTTTCCCAGATAATAAAATTTAAATTACCAAAAAGAAAAAAGGTTTTAAATGAAAACAATTTCACGTACAAGATCACATTGGACAACATTTTGGATTCAACAAAATGGAGTAACACATATTTCACTTGACCGGCCAATAAACTGAGATAGGGCCAGACACTACAAAAGTTTGGAATAAGGATTGGATAGGTGCCGCGCAAACGCAGGCCCCTACTGTCACAAATTATGATGTAGGCTCGACCACTTAGGCCGACCTTAGATTAGCACCCCTCCAAAGTGCAATGGAGGTCACTAACCTAGGCCATGGGCCTTTTTGATTGCCCATTAACCCCGTCCAGGTAAGTATGTTATCATGTCAGACCAGCTCATATTTTATTCTACAACATTTGTTCATTCTCTGTTTGTATTGGCCGGTGTGGGATTAATCAACTAATGAAGAAAGAGAGAACACTCTCTTTTAAATTTACAAGATCTTTTTCTAAGTATGTCTTCTCAACCCTTAAGGGTGTGTTTGGTATAAAGGAAAATGGTTTCCATGGAAAATGTTTTCCAAGAAAACATTTTCTTGAAAAACAAGTAGTAATTTTATTCATTTTCTGGTGTTTGGTACACAAATCAAGGAAAATATTTTCTCAAGAGTATTCATAAATAATTTTGATACAATAAACATGAAGCCATAAACTTTCGAACCAACATCCTTCTGAACCCACAAATTTCATAAACTTCTGAACCGCAAAATTTTCGAAACCGCGAAATTTCGAATAAACTTCGAAACACATAAACCTCCGAACTCATAACTTTTGAACTTGTAATATTTTGAACTTGTAAACCGAAAGACGAAAAAAGTAAAACTGAAAATTTATAAAAAGAATATTTTTTCCCGGGGGTAGGGTGGTGCAGCGGTGGTGGTGGTGGTGGTGGTGGTGGGTGGGGGGGGGGTCAA
>NW_017673937.1:76720-85800 GCF_001879085.1 Nicotiana attenuata | reverse complement strand
AAAATTCGGGGGTGAGGGGTGGGTGGGTGGGTGTGGGTTAGTGAGGGTAAAGAATAGGGTGGGGAAGCTTGAGAAAGAGTTTTCGAAAATGTTTTCCCTTCTCTTGATAGGGAAAATATTTTCCTCCAATTGGAGGAAAATGAGTTGATGAGGAAAATGTTTTCCAAAACATTTAAGCCAACCAAACATGAGAAAATTGGAAAACATTTTCTGGAAAATGTTTTCCTTCATAGCAAACACACCCTAAATCTGTTCCTTTTTTATGAAATATAATATTACAACATGAAGAAAAATAACATCATAATGTATTATTGTATTCTTTATAAAATTCGAGACACAATCAATGCTTATATCTTGTAGTAGCTGGACTCCAAAAGGTAATACAAAAAGAAACCATAAGGCTAGAAAAGTGCACAATTGCACCAATAAAATTCTAAAGTTCAAACTTTCAAGTAGAAAATTATTAGAGAATTTTTAATCAGAAATGCGGATCGTAGAATTATAATGTGAAAGTATATTTCACTTGACCATGATGGGGTACAGGAGAGTAAGTAACAAAGTAAATACACATATAGATAACAAAATATGACCAATTTTGAACTTAACACAAGCCATTATATGGCAATCCTCATCCTTTGAGCTAGACGAAGGACGAAGGTCCATTGGACGACAAAATTTGAGCTATCAAAGGATGTCAATTCTTTTCTTTGGCGAGCAATATTATAAGTACGTCCATATCCTAAAGCAAGAATCTTTCTTAGTTTTCATTTATATGCATAGAGCATATTAATTGAGTCAGTAACATTTTTGTATTCTATCGTATAATCTAAGTGCTGAAATATATACTAATAAAGCAATATAAATCTAGGCCAGTGCAAAAATTTAGATTTGATTTGGTGGGGTGCGCCAGGCCCTTGCAATAGTGCAACGCATGGGCGACACTCGAGAGCCCAGGTAGCAAGCTACCTTAGTGGACTCTCCCCCTTAAAAAATTGAGTTAATATCGTGTGAGTCGATGACTTACATATCAGATATTAAACTAATAAGAACAGATACTACACTTGATCTTAGCCAAAAGGCCGAGAAAGGCATGCTTTATTTTGTGCTCGGCCGGCTGCTTTTATACCAGTTCTCTCCCTTTTGTCTTTTGTTAGCTTTCGATGTGGTATTATTGTAGGCAGGAGAATTTTATGTTTGAAATACGCGCCTTCTCCTTGCCTGCAAGGGAAAGGAAAGAACTAATTCTTTTCACCTTATGCAAAACTTATAATTTTCACGTTGATTTAAAAATGTTATGATTGACATTCTGTTCTACCATGGTAAATATTTACTCACCATATTTATGCCAAGCCAAGTAATTTAACCATAGCGGTTTAAAAATAAAGTGAGAATACATATACGGTCATACATCTCTATTACCGCATTTTGTTATATAACTACTATTAACTATAAAGGCCAAATCTTTTATGGAATCAATTATGTTTCTATGTTATAATAGTAGTAGTATATATTATCTGTAACAGTATTTCGATATAACAACCAAAAATATTTAGAACAAATGAGGATGTTATAGAGATATTTAACTGTATGCGATAAATGGTGTATGAACGACCGCGGATGCTGGTAAGTTACGTTCTACCAGTTGGCCGAAATTGACCCTCGTCAATTTTCTAAACCTTAATAAATACTAGCAAACATAAACTAATGGAGATATACCAGAGATAATTACCCAAAAACCTAACAATTTTTTTTCTTTAGCTTTGTTTACATCAGATAAGATATTTCATCCTTTTTTTTTTTTGGTTTTTCCCACCCGGTGTCCGGTATCCGCATTGGAGCCCCGACCAGAGGCAGAGTCAGAATTTGAAATTTGTGGATTCTGAATCTGCCGTCGAACTCATAGCTCGTTTAGTTACTGGGTTCGCAGTTAAATATCTATACATATTTAGTGAATGTTCTAATATAAAATAGGGTCTAAGCAAAAGCTACTGGGTTTGTCCGAACCCGTAAACCATACACTACCTCCGCCCCTGGCCCCGACTACATCTGGATTCGCGCCGGGTAGGGCCCCATTCGGGGGGAACCGCTCCCTAGCAAAAAAAATTCCATACCCAGAACTCGAACCCGAGCTCTAGTTAAGGGAAGAGCAGTCCCATCCACTACACCACATCCTTTGGTATAACCTAATATTTGCAATAACATACACATGGTTTAATAATAATAGTATCACCAAAATAATGTTTATATGTATTGAAGTAATAACATAAATGAGCCACTTTGAACCCATAGAGAGGTTATACAACAAACAAGAATTGTGAGACTAAATTTGACAATGTCACAATAAGGATAGATCAATTCACAACTAATATTTTCACCTTACAAATCCCTACCCACAATACCCAATTATCTGTTTCACCTTACGAAAGTAGCTTTAGTTGGAGCATAGTAAAATCCATATCTCAAATAAAAAAAGCCAGCTAGTGATAAAATAATCAAGCCAAAAAACATCAAAAATAGCTTTGGTTTGCAAGAAGATCTCATAGTAAATGGAAGCTGCAACAGCAAATTCATGATTTTCGTTAAGGGTTATCAAAATTTAACTAAGTAAATACAAAGTCAGTTAAGATGGGTCAATATATAGTAGTATATATACATAAAAAATTATTTTTACCTATATAAACAGTACTTCATCCGTTTCAATTTATATGAACTTTTTTTTTTAATCGGTGCCAAAAAGAATGACTCTTTTCCCTATTGAACAATTAATATGTGCCTCATTTTCCTTCAAAAGCCTGTTTTTTTTTAATCAAATTCCATCATCTCGATGCTGGTGTTAGGCCGGACTCCAACCTGTATATTTCAAAAACTTTGATTACACGGAGGACATACACCTTAGCCTCAATTACATATTGTAGATTGGTGGTTAGATTGGTAACCACCAATCTAAAGTGCACTTGTGTACAAGAAAGAAATTGACAAAAGTCTGATGGACTCCTCTCTACTACTTGATACATCTATATTCACAAAAGATGGCCAAACATACCGATATGCTATGTCTAATCCTAATATCAATTGATGATATTATTAACTACAAAAAAATTCCTTTTCACTCAACCTGAAATTAGGTATTTCCTCTTGCTCAAATTTCAAAGAAGCTCTAACCTCTCTAGGAAGGGAAACAACTTGGTTGAAGATACATGAGCTTTTGTGACTTCACCCAGGTTGGCTAATTGATCTGCAATTCGAGTCAATTCCCAAAACCTGTTCAAGTTCGTGTCTGATCTACCAATGTGACTCCACAACAACATATGCCTTGTAGCATTGCCTTTACCTCAACAAAATTATTACTGCAAATGCCATAGAAATCAGAACACTATTTTCACTTGGGCCGCTCTCAAGCTGATATAGGGCACGAGGCCCAAACATTTGAACTTAGGATTGGGCAGGGGCCGCGCGAACGCAGGCCCCCACTATCACAAATTATGACGTAGGCTCGACCACTAGGGTCGACCTTAAGCTAGCACCCCTCCAAAGTGCAATGGAGGTCACAAGCCTAGGCCATGGGCCTTTTTGATCGCCCATTGACCCCGTCCAGGTAAGTATGTTATACTGTCAACCCAGCCCATCTTTTATTGCACAGCTTTGTCATTCTCTGTTTGTATTGGCCGATGTGGGATTAACTACTCTTTTTTCTCTTTTTTAAATGTCAAGATGTATTTTTGCTTTGAAAAAATTATCGAATGTCTTCTCAACCCTTAAATGTGTTTTTTTTTTAATGAAATATAATATTACAACGTGAAGGAAAATAACATCATAATGTATCAATGTATTCTCTATAAAAAATGAGGTACAATCAGTGCTTTTATATTCCAGAAAGGAATTTTTTTTTGTAGCAACTGGACTCCAAGAGTTAATACAAAATAAAACCATAATTTTAAAACATTGCTCTTTTGTGCTTTAGGTTGTTTGTATAGATAGACAGTTTCTCATTTGAGAGAATATAGAATTCCTTCATACAAAATTTCGAGGTTAAATTGTAACTCTATCCATCGGGCTTAAGCAGATGGAAAGAAATCATGTTGATTATTTCACTGAGTAGCTGCTATCTCCGGCCATCACAATTCACGGGTCCACCCGGCTTAAGCAAATGTAAAGAAATAGTGTAGTGCTTTCTGGAGCTTGTGTTTTAATGGACAAGCTGGCGTTAACTAACCATAGAAGACAAAAACCAACGACGCGTACAGCTCAACCGCGGCTCCCATGGAGCCCCCTCCCGGTGGTTCACCGGCGCGTAAGGACCACCTTCAGAACCCCAATGAAGTGCCGACCACTATCCCTAAAGAAATTTCTCTGAACAATGCTATTACCACATCAAACCCAAAGTCGACAACCCCTTCTACTGTAGCTCCAAGCAGTTCACCCCCGACCCCAGCGATTCCGGCAAGTTTGGAGCAACAGTAGCTGAATACATCTCCTTTAGACTCTACTCCACCTCAAGATATCCAAAAATCAGACATTCAAGCTACCCCCAAAAACATTGATACCTCAAACCTGCCCCAAAAGGGACCCTTCAGAACTGCTCCACCACAACCGAAAATATCCAGCAATTTCGACAAGCAGACGAAGACCACAACCATCAATGAGACACCCCAGATGCAGCAGAACCAGAGCAATGCACCTCAAAGACATGGTCCCAATGCCAAAACTCCAATTATGGGTGGAAGACAGAACACTATTAACATTTCGAAGCCCTCATTTGCGTCCTCAGTTCAGACCAGTCTGGCAAGTACCTCCGACTCTAAGAAGCAAGTGGAAATCAGACATGGAACTCATCTTGGTAAGCCTGCTGTCTTTTTCAGTGCTGAAGACTATTTTGTGAATTTAGCCGAAGATTGCAAATGGACAATAGTAGGGAAATTTACCAAAGGAAGACCAAACATGGAGGAGATGAGAAAACTTTTCATCAGCCAATTCCATCTCAAAGGACCTGTTAAGATTGCGTACAAAGATCATAAATGTGTTTATATTGATTTCAATAACGAGGTCGATTATAATCATATTTATCTTAAGCCTTACTTAGTTCTTGGAGGTCATCACATGAAAATACTCAAATGGACTGCAGATTTCAAACCGGAAGTTGAAACTTCCATTGTACCTGTTTGGCTACTTATACACCAACTACCTTGGCATCTGTTTAGATGGGAGATCGTTTCAAGAATGATTTCAGCTGCTGGACATGCAATTGCACATGACCAAGCCACATACTCCAAATCTAGGGGTAATGTGGCTAAGGTTAAGGTTGAAATAGATCTTCTCAAGCCTAGATTAAATGAACTTTGGCTAGGTTTTAAAAGGCTCGATGGCAGTGAAGATGGAGAATGGCTTCAGATAGAGTATGAAGATGTCCCAAGTTATTGCAACTATTGCAAACTTCAGGGGCATAATGAAATCCAATGTTGGACAAAGGCCAGGGATGAGAGAATTAAGAAGCAGAGGGAGGAAGTGCAGAGCAATCCTGTATTCCCTATTCAGGAACCAATTGTTAATAGTGATGGCTTTCAGAATGTGACCAAAAAGAAAGGAAAAAGTTCAGGTAAAAAGACTGTAGGTTTTGTTAATGAGAATATGGTTGACATAAATACAACTCAAAATCCAAAGACAAGTTCTATCCAAAATGTTAGGGAGGCTTCAAATCAGAATGACAGGGAGAAGAATACTTCAGGAACACAAGAGAATAAGAGTTTGAACCAAGAAACCAACAATGACATAATAGAGATCAGGGTTCCTTCTTCTGGAGGACAAGGGAACAAAATCACAGCAAGTACTGCAACAAATAAGGAGATTCAAGAAGAAACAATGGAAACTACTTCTATAAAAGGAGGTCAGATTGGGAATGCAACAAATCAGTGTTTTACACAAAGGGAATTGGGTCCAGTTGAAGTATCCGTGAGGCAACAGGAGCAGAATGCTAAAAGTAGTAAATCCAAATCAGTTAGTAAAAAGAATCCAGAAGTACATGCAGCAGTTCAAAAGTCACATGATAGAATTGTAATACAAAAGGCATCTCAAACCACCAACCATACGAGCCAGACCGATCATCAATCTGTAGGAGATCAGCAACTTACCATGTCACCAACTAGCCATGATTCCCTTACTATTGTACCAGACTCACCTAGTGAGGAAGGTAACACCACTAGGGTTCATGATCCTGGTGAGAAGTTTTCGGATGCATCAAATAAGGGTAAAGAACACTTGTCATCTGAGGATGAAGACGATGATGACGAATATGAGAGCATAGAGGGAGATACCTCTAGTGATGATCAGGGAAAGGAAACTACTAATAAATTGGTGGAACCTTTCTCATCTCAACAAAGCCAGGAGGAACTTTATGATGTTAATGTGGATCAGGAATTTGGTGATATTACAGAACAACATCACCTATCTCCAAGGGGTGTTACTAATGTCAGAGGAAGAGGAGGGGGAAGACAAAGAGGTAGAGGTGGAGGCAGAAATAGCCAAAGTATTCATAATACCGGGGCTCAGGCCAAGTCAGCTAAGAACATTTCATCATCAACTTTCCATGATTAAGTCAATAGTCTGGAACATTAGGGGTGTTAGGACCCTTGGTGCTTTTGAAAGGTTAAAATCACTTAAGTTGTCCAACAAAATTTCTTTTATTGCCTTGTTGGAACCTGTTTAGCTCAAAAATTATATTCGTATTTTATAAGCTTAAAAACAATCGAAAATATATAGGGGTAAATCGTAATCAAATATAATAAGCCCAAGAGATGATTATTGCTTCAAGAATGTTTGTAGATCTGTAAGTGCATAGTGAAATAGACTTAGCTTAAGAGGGAAGCAATGGTTGGAAAATCAAGAAAGAGATAAGAGAGAGATAGAGAGAGAAATTGTATTATGTGAGAATAACCATCCTCCCTATTACAATGTGGAGGTCTCCTTTATATAGTAGGAGACCTCCCTCGAAATAATCAAAAAGGTACAAAAGTTGGTGGCTTCTACTCAGTAAAAAGGTCAGGCACTAAACGGCGTCACTTCTTCTTCACCAACTTGGGCCGTGCCCTCACTCGGGTCGCCTTTATTATAAGGGACGTGCCCATTTGGCGTGGGGGCGTTATGAGCCGAATTTAACCCTATACAGTTAGTCCCTCCGTTCGTTGGAGACGTACTCGATGACCGTCTTCAATGGACGGACATGCACGATTTGCTTTTTACGGAAATTTGGCCGCGCCCATAGGTGCCTCTTTCGAAGAGCGTGAGCGTGGATAATATTTATTGGGCCGTTGACATGCGACCCCCTTTTTTAAGGTGACGTCACCAGTCACATGCGTCATCATTATTTTTGGTTCCCGAGACTGTTCAGAACATGACGTGACGTTTTGGCTTCCCGCGCCAGTTTCAGAACTGTGCCTCTTCGATTTCCGTGTGCCTCATTCCTATAAATAGAGGAGTGGTTCAAAGAGATTCATCTTTCGAACCTTCAGAGGGTTTCCCTTTGTTTCTTCATCTTTCTTTCTTGCAAGAGTTGTATCGCTTTCAGAGAAATACCATTTCTGAGGATCGTATCTCTAATTACTAACACTTCATTCTTATAAATCGTATCATGGTGAAACGCCGTCAAGAAAGCAAAATGACTAAGGACAGCGCTTCTTCTAGGGTTCCGCCCCCTTCCGATGGTGAAGGGGAAGAAGTGGAGAAGACCCTTGTTCCTTTAACGGTAAATAATGTTTTACCGAAGGATTTGAGTGTCCGGAAAGATTTCAATACGACATGCCCCTCTTATCCCTGGGAGTACAGCGAGTTGCTTCAGTCTCACCTGGACGCCATTAGAACTAGATACAACATTCCTGGCCATGTTGAAATGGCTCCGGCCGGGACGGACTATGCCAATGTGCATAGGCCCGGGTTCTGCACATTCTATGAGTACGCTCTTAGGATCGGATATAACTTTCCGCTTAACCCCCTGGTGGAAGAGCTTTGTCGCTTCTATCATGTATGCCCGACTCAGCTCACACCTTACGCCCTGAAGGTGTGTCGAATCCTTACCACGCTTGCGGGTGAGGCCGGGACCGTCGTTTCCGTTCACCACCTGCTGCAGATGTTCAGCCCCAGTTACATGAGGGGTACCATGCTTCAATTGAGGAGCCGTGGTAAGAAGAGCTTTATGGTGAGGGATGACGACAAAGCTAACCGCGAGTTCTGGCATAAATTCTTTTACGTTAGGACGAGCCATCTGGTGTCCAATCCCGAAGGGTTTCCAGAGATGTGGAATGCAGGATGTAAGTATTTCTGCATGTAATTTTGCGACGCCTTGTAGTGGTGGCTCGCTCACCCCATCCCGTTGACGACATTAGGTCGTGGTTGGCGGGGTTGATACCGCATGCAGAGAGATGCCGTACTTGGGCTGAGTTTCGCAGATTGTACGACCCAACTGGTAACAACCTTCCCCGTTTCTTTTCGTTTTGTTTTAGCTTGGAGACTTTTTTACCCGATGTGCTTTTGTTTGGCAGGTCGGGGTGTTTCTACAAAGACGAAGAAGAAGAAAACTGACGCTGGCCCGTCTAGGGTAGAGTCCGACTCTGATGGGTGAGACATATTCGTGGGCGGCTCGCCTAGGGATAGCCCCCTTTCGACTCCTCAGCAAGGGGCTACATCGGTAGCTGCATCGGAGGCGGTGCCTGAGGCTGCTTCCGTGGAGATACCTGAGGCCGTACCAATAACGGCACCTGAGACCGTTCCTGCGCCGGTATCTGAAGTCGCTCCAGTGGAGGCGGCTTCCGAAGGAGAGGAACCGCCGGAGAGAAAGAGGCGGCGACTGATTACTGGCAAAGGAATTGCAACCGAAGGCGCGAGGCCTAGTGAGCCCCGCCAAGAGCCGAGGCCAACTTTCATGGCCGAGGCCATTCGTTCTGGGAGGATGGCCCCTCAGAGAACAGCTGCCGCCGCCCGTTCGGTCCGTGCCTCAAGAGGCGGGTCGTCTTCCGCTGTTAGTGGAGCGGCCGTGGAGATTGAGAGGACGGGCTCTGAAGCCGCTCTTGGAGAAGCACCAGGCAGCTCGGCCC
>NW_017673937.1:70689-74611 GCF_001879085.1 Nicotiana attenuata | reverse complement strand
CGTAGCCTTTCATACATTGGAGGTGGCCGTAGCCTTTCATGCATTGGAGGTGGCCGTAGCCTTTCATACATTGGAGGTGGCCGTAGCCTTTCATGCATTGGAGATGGCCGTAGCCTTTCATACATTGGAGATCAAGCTAGTCCAGTCCCTTTATCATGTCGGCCTGGAGGTCGTAAGGAGAGGTTGATATGATAAAACTTGTTTCGCAAATATCTCCAAGTGTCCCCTCCGCCGCCTCGTTAAAAACCTCCCCGAGAAAACCCAATTGGGACAAAACTCGGGTAAGGGAAAAAGAGTACGACTCGGGAGACGCCTTTCAGAAGTGGAAATACTTGAGGTGAGTAACGCTCCAGTTGTTTTGGAGCGTTTTTCCCTTCCCATTTGTTTCCAATTTCGGAATGCGCCTTTGCTGGCTACTGCCGTGATTTTGTCGGGTCCTTCCCAGTTGGTGCCCAATTTCCCCTCACTTGGGTCTTTGGATGCCAATGTCTTGGCTTTAAGGACATAATCTCCCACCTTGAGTGGTCTTATTTTGGCCCTCTTATTGTAGTATCTTTTCGACTTGTTTGCTTTTTTGGCCTACCATTTNCGTAGCCGTTTCATGCGATTGGAGTCGGCCGTAGCCTTTCATACATTGGAGGTGGCCGTAGCCTTTCATACATTGGAGGTGGCCGTAGCCTTTCATACATTGGAGATGGCCGTAGCCTTTCATACATTGGAGATGGCCGTAGCCTTTCATACATTGGAGATGGCCGTAGCCTTTCATACATTGGAGATCAAGCTAGTCCAGTCCCTTTATCATGTCGGCCTGGAGGTCGTAAGGAGAGGTTGATATGATAAACTTGTTTCGCAAATATCTCCAAGTGTCCCCTCCGCCGCCTCGTTAAAAACCTCCCCGAGAAAACCCAATTGGGACAAAACTCGGGTAAGGGAAAAAGAGTACGACTCGGGAGACGCCTTTCAGAAGTGGAAATACTTGAGGTGAGTAACGCTCCAGTTGTTTTGGAGCGTTTTCCCTTCCATTGTTTCCAATTGGAATGCGCCTTTGCTGGCTACTGCCGTGATTTTGTCGGGTCCTTCCCAGTTGGTGCCCAATTTCCCCTCACTTGGGTCTTTGGATGCCAATGTCTTGGCTTTAAGGACATAATCTCCCACCTTGAGTGGTCTTATTTTGGCCCTCTTATTGTAGTATCTTTCGACTTGTTGCTTTTTGGCCACCATTCTGATATGGGCCATTTCTCTCCTTTCCTCAGCTTCGTCGAGGTCTTGGAGCCTGTTTGTGTCGTTTTCTGTTCCACTGGTGTGTGAATATCTTAGGCTTGGTTCGCCGACCTCAACGGGTATGACCGCGTCGGTTTCGTAGACCAGCGAGTACGGTGTTTCCCCCGTGCTGGATTTGGGTGTGGTCCTGTGTGCCCACAACACTTCGGGTAGCAGCTCGGGCCATAGCCCTTTGGCGTTCTCGAGTTTCTTCTTTAGTATGTTTAATATCGTTTTGTTGGAGGATTCTGCTTGGCCGTTGGCGGCAGGGTGATATGGCGTGGAAAGTATCCTCTTGATGCGCCATTTCTCGAAGAATTCGATCGTTTTTTGACTGATGAACTGTCGTCCGTTGTCACAACTGATTTCTTTGGGGATGCCAAAGCGGCATATAATATTTTTCCATATGAAGGCGATCACTTCTTGTTCACGTATTTGGGCGTACGCTCCTGCTTCCACCCACTTGGAAAACTAGTCAGTTAAAACTAATAGAAATCGTACCTTTCCTCGTCCCGCTGGTAAGGGACCGACTATGTCCATTCCCCATTTGATGAAGGGCCATGGGGAAGTGACCGAGTGAAGTGGTTCTCCTGGTTGGTGTATCATTGGGGCATACTTTTGGCATTGTTCGCATCGGCGAACATATTCCGCTGCATCTTTCTTCATAGTGGGCCAATAATAGTCGGCTCGTATTATGCAGCGCACGAGGACCTTCATGTACCTCTTCGAGCACTGGCCGCGTTTTTTGCGGCCCTAGACATTTGGCCAGGGGTCCGCCAAATGTCCTTTTGTAGAGCTCGTGGTTTATCAGGCAATACCGGGCGGCCTATACGCGGAGCTTCTTGGCTTCTTTTTTGTCGAGTGGGAGTGTTCCATCCTGCAGATAGGATACAAATTGGTTGCGCCAGTCCCAAGTCAAATTTAAAGAGAGTACCTCGGTGTGATCAATGGCTGAATGGAGGAGGGTGACCACGCTTTCTTTGTTGAAGCTTTTAGTGGCTGCGGCCAATTTTGCTAGGCCGTCTGCTTCAACGTTCTGTGCTCTCGGAACTTGTTCGAAGTGGCACTCGTCGAACTCGGTCATTAACCTGTGCATTTCTGACTGGTATTTTTGTAACCTCTGCTCCTTGATTTGGTAAGTCCCGGTGACCTGGTTCACCACGAGTTGAGAGTCGCAATGGAGAACGAGTCGTCGAGCTCCATACTTGATGGCTAGTTTCAAACCTGCAATAACAGCCTCGTACTCGGCTTCGTTGTTAGTCATCTCGGGGCATCGTATGGACTGGCGAATTGTTTCGCCCGTGGGGACCTCGAGAACGAGTCCCAGTCCCGATCCCGAGGCGTTAGCGGCGCCATCAGTGTAAAGAGTCCATAGGTCGGCGTTGGAGGGGGCACGACGTGCCTCTAATTCCGCCTCTGGTAGTATCTCCGCGCTGAAGTCGGCTATGAAGTCGGCAAGTACTTGCGACTTGATGGCGTTTCTTGGATGATATGAGATATCGTGCTCACTAAGCTCTATGGCCCATCTGGCGAGTCTGCCTGATAACTCAGGCTTGTGTAGGATACTTCTCAAGGGGAAGGTCGTCACTACTTTTATGGGGTGGCATTGGAAATAGGGTCGGAGCTTCCGTGAAGCTACGACCAATGCCAAAGCTAATTTTTCAAGGTGTGGATACCGTGTTTCGGCGTCCACTAAGGTTTTGCTAATATAGTAAATAGGAGATTGTGTACCTTCGTTTTCACGAACTAGGACTGCGCTGACGGTGACCTCGGATACGGCCAAATATACCAGCAGGGGCTCGCCTGGATTTGCTTTGGCTAGCAGTGGCGGCGAAGATAGGTACGCTTTCAATTTTCTTAAGGCCTCGACGCATTCCTCATTCCACAGTAACCCATTGTCCTTTCTCAGCACATTGAAAAACTTATGGCATCTGTCGGAGGACCGTGAGATGAACCTAGACAAGGCGGCTATTCGCCCCGTCAGCTTTTGCACCTGCTTTTTGCTGTTCAGTATATCGGGTATTGCGTCTATCGCCTTGATCTGATCTGGATTGACTTTGATACCTCGTTGTGATACGAGAAACCCTAAGAATTTTCCTGATGCCACGCCGAAGGCGCATTTCTCGGGGTTCAGTTTCATCCCGTACCTTCTCAATATCTCGAAGGTTTCTTTCAGATGGTCGATGTGGTCCTCTTTTCTTGTCGACTTCACCAGCATGTCGTCGATATAGACTTCCATAGTCTTACCGAGCTGCTCTTTGAACATTTTGGTGACCAGTCTCTGGTACGTAGCCCCTGCATTTTTGAGCCCGAAGGGCATTACCTTGTAGCAGTAAGTCCCTTGGTGGGTGATGAAAGTTGTCTTCTCTTGGTCCTCCTCGGCCATCATGATTTGATTGTAGCCGGAGTAGGCGTCTAGGAAGCTCAGTAGTTCATGTCCTGCAGTGGCGTCGATCAGTTGGTCGATGTGGGGTAGTGGGAATAAATCTTTTGGGCATGCTTTGTTCAGATCAGTGAAATCCACACACATTCTCCACTTCCCGTTTTTCTTTTTGACCATGACGACATTGGCGACCCACTGGGGGTACTTTGATTCCTGATGGAGCCGTTGGCCAGCAACTCGTCTACTTCCTTACTGACCGCTTCATTGATGCGGCGTTGA
>NW_017673937.1:30398-70288 GCF_001879085.1 Nicotiana attenuata | reverse complement strand
TGTTGGGTGTGGGCGCAGTCTTGGGCTATTTTGTAGCATTCTTGTGCGGTGCGTGGCTCGCCTCGAATACTGAATACTCCCCATGGGGTAGGGAATTTGATCACTTGGGTAGAGGCTTGAAGGGACCACTCGCATGGCGTGTATCCACGGGCGTCCTATGATGACGTTGTACGCCGTTTCTTGGTTCATCACGTGGAAAGTTGTTTCCAGCGTGACTCCTCCCGCTAAGACAGGCAGTGCTATTTCTCCGGGCGTCCGTTCCACTGCATTGTTAAAATCGGTTAGTGTTATGCAGCGCGGTATTACCCTATCCTCGAGTCCCATTTGTACGAGGACCCTTGGGTGGATAATACAGGCGCCACTTCCGTCATCGATCATGAGTCTTTTAACATCCGTATCAGCGATACGTAAAGTGATAACTAAAGCATCATAATGAGGGAAAGACAAACCGTCGGCATCAGACTTATCGAAGGTGATACTATCTTCGAAGTCGTCATACCCTTTTCCAACAGAAGGAAAATCCAAAAATATAACAGAATGCTTGGTTTTGAGTTTTGTTTTGCAAGTGAAAATAACAAAATTTGGATCTTCTCTGATGAGTTTGTAGAATGCAAGTGGTGGATGAAGATGAACAAGTCATCACTTGTGAGCTAGGAATGCCTGAGGGTATTCAATGCTTGGTGTCAATTGTTTATGCTAAATGCCAACACCAATTGAGACTACCACTATGGGATACTCTTAGGGGTATTGCAGCTTCTTATAACCTTCCATGGGCAGTTATTGGTGATTTTAATTGTATTACAGATGCAGTTGAGAAGAAAGGTGGTCTTCCCCACAAAGCTTATAAAAGTATTCCTTTCCAGAATTGTATGGTAGACTGCTGCCTTACAGATGATGGTTATAATGGTTCCACATACACTTGGTGCAATGGTAGGTCTCCAAAGTGTAGAATCTGGAAGAGATTGGATAGAGCATTACTGAATCATTAATGGTTGGACATATTTCCTAAGACACAGGTGTCACATTTGAGTAGGATTGGCTCTGATCATGCCCCCTTACTGGTTACCATTGAAAAACAACATAGGCAAGAAAAAAGATACTTCAAATTTTTGAATCTATGGACCGAACATCCTGAGTTCCTAGAGGTGGTAAACAATGCATGGATTAAGGAAGTACAAGGAGGGCCTTTTTGGAGTTTCCATCTGAAGATAAAGAATACTGTTGCAGCTCTGTCTATGTGGTCTAAAGACAGAATAGGGGACATCTTTGCCCGGACTAAAGAGCTGGAGCAACAAGTGCTGATATGTGAAGAGAGATGCTTAAACTTCAATACCATTCAAGATAGGGAAAAACTAAACAAGAAGAATGCTGAGATGATTAGACACTTGAAGTTAGAGGAGTCTTTTTGGAGGCAAAAAGCTGGTTTGAGATGGGCATGCTAAGGGTGATTTCAACACCAAGTTTTTTCACTCCTCTGTCAATAGGAAGAGGAGGAAACTTCTGCTAAACAGAATTCAAAAGGGTGATGGATCTTGGGCAATTGGGGAGGAGGAAATTGCTACAAAAGCCACAGAATTCTATCAAAACCTTTTCAGAAGGCCGATCAGAATATAAACCAAGCATTATTCAATACTATCCCTAAATTGATTGAAGAGTCAGATAACAAGGCCCTGATTGCTTTACCTACTGAGGAGGAAATTAAAGAAGTGGTTTTTTCTATGTATGCTGATTCATCTCCAGGACCTAATGGCTTCTCTACTAAGTTCTACCAAACATGTTGGGGTATTATCAAAGGGGACCTTGTTAGGATGATTAGAGCTTTTTTCTTTGGGGATTCCATTCCTAAATCTATCACCCATACATGTCTTGTTCTCCTTCCTAAGATTGATAATCCCAAAACTATGTCTGATCTTATGCCTATTAGTTTAGGAAATGTGTCTTGTAAGATTATTTCTAAGCTTCTAAACAGCAAACTTTCTCCGCTGCTGCCTAAGCTCATCTCTTCTAACCAGTTTGGTTTTATAAAGGGTAGGTCTATTAGTGAAAATATTATGTTAGCTCAGGAGCTTGTTCATAACATCTCCAAACCTAATCTTGGGGGAAGGGGGGGGGGGGGAATGTGGTTTTTAAATTAGATATGTCGAAAGCTTATGATAGGGTGTCATGGGCATTTTTATGTCTTTCTCTTAGAGCTATGGGATTCGGGGAGGGGTGGATAGATATGATATGGAGATTGGTATCAAATATCTGGTATTCAATCAACATAAATGGAACTAGGTCAGGTTTTTTTAACTCATCTAGAGGGCTTAGACAGGGTGACCCCCTATCTCCCTCTTTGTTTGTTATTTGTGCAGAGCTTTTGTCAAGATTGATGAATAAGTTGCCTGAAAATGCTGATTTCAGGCCTTATACTGTTGACAAGCATAGTCCAGTGATAACGAACCTCTCATATGCTGATGATACCATTCTCTTCACATCTGGAGATTTGGAATCTATTAGATTGATGATGCTCAACTTGAAGATTTATGAAGAGACCTCCGGGCAACTCATAAATAAGGAGAAATCTTCTTTTTTGGTTGCTCCAAAGGCATCACAAAATTTCATAGAGGAGATTAAGATGATGACAGGTTTTCAACATAAACATTTTCCTATGACATATTTGGGGGCACCAATTTATGTAGGAAGGAAGAAAGTGTGTTACTTCAATGATATGATTACCAAAGTGACCAATAGAGTGCAGGGATGGAACAGTAAACTTATATCTGCTGGAGGAAGAGCTATTTTGGTCAAATCGGTATTATATTCTCTCTCTATGCATATCATGGCTGCAGTAGACCCTCCTAAGACCACACTCAATCACATTGAAAAGGTGATCAGTAACTTTTTTTGGGGAGAGTTTGAAGGCAGACCAAAACACCATTGGTTTTCATGGAAGTCATTATGCTACTCACAAGAAGAAGGTGGTGCTGGCTTTAGATCTATACATGATATTTGTCTCACTTTTGCTGCTACAAATTGGTGGGGATTGAGAACACAACAATCTTTGTGGAGAGAGTGTATTGAGGCAAAGTACTGCAAAAGGATACATCCTGTGGCTAAGAAGTGGAGGCATGGGCAGTCTCACATATGGGGGAGACTTATGGAGATTAAACATGTGGTGGAACCCCTTATCCTTTGGAAGCCCAATGCAACAGAATGCTCTTTTTGGTGGGATAATTGGTCTGGACTGGGACCGCTAGCTAAATTTGTGGCTCAAGGACCCAAGCCAGGCAAAATGCAGTTAAAACAGGTCTATGATGGTGAGACATGGAACTTTTAGGAGGTTCGACAAGTTCTACCAAATCACATTTTGGAGCAGATCAAGAAAGTCCCAATTGGTGGAGATAACAAACTAGATAGGCCTATTTGGAAACCATCCAATGATGGTAAATTCTCTTGTCAAACTGCTTAGCGTTGAGACAAACTGGAATCTCTTCCATGTCCGCACCTGCGGCTTCTGCCTTCGTCACTTATGGCCGCATCTGCGGCTGATCCTCGCTTTTGCGATCATCGCACTGCGGTCCTCTAACCGCAGGTACGGTTATGATAGAACCAACAACTTCAGCCCCATCCTCATATTCCCAAACTTTCCGTTAACCATCCGAAATTATCCCGAGACCCCCGGGACCTTAACTAAAAATACGAACAAGTCATATAACACTATTCAAACTTATACTAATCCTTGGAACACTCAAAACGACGCCAAAACACCAAATCACCCTCGGATTCAAGCCGAAGGATTCCAAAACTTTCGAATTCCGCAAACGATCAAAAAGTCTATCAAACCTCATCCGAATGACCTGAAACTTTGCACACACGTCACAAATGGCACAACGGACCTACTACAATTTTCAGAATTCTATTCCGACCCCCATATCAAAATCTCCATTAGCAACCGGAAAAATGCCAAAATTCCAATTTCGCCAATTCAAGCCTAAATCTACCACGGACCTCCAAAATACATTCCGATCACGCTCCTAAGTCCCAAATCACCTCCCAAAGCTATTTGAATCATAAAAACCAAATTCCGAGATCGTTTACTCCCAAGTCAACTTCCGGTTGACTTTTTCAACTAAAAGGCCAACTTAAGGGACTAAGTGTCTCATAACATTTCAAAACTACTCCAAACTCGAACCAAACGACACGATACGATGAAATGCAGCTGAACAACACATAAGAAAGCAGAAATGGAGAAAACGGAGCGGTTACTCATGAAACGACCGGCCGGGTCGTTACACCTTTAAGCCCGACCGTATTGATTCTCACATATGTTAGGAGTAACGTTGTTCAACAACCACCTAAGTATGTATCATTTTCCAAGCAATACGTAAAAAGTAGGCACAGTCAATCAATGGTCATTCAATAAATTGGAAAAAAAGCGTAGTTGAACAAATAGAGAAATTCAAGTGCTTAATTGTATAAAAACATAACAAGAGAGATTTTTGGTGAAAAAATGACAATCTAAAAATATTAGGAAAACTTTCACTCGAAAAGAGAATAATTTTAAATAAAATTTTATTTATCACATTGTATTTAATGTATTGCCAGATCCAAATCTCTAAGGGGTCGTTTGGTATGGTGTATAAGAATAGTGCGGAATAAGGTGTATCAGTAATGTATGAGTCATTTTTTCAGTTTTTAAAGAACGAAAATATTTTATTAAAAATATTTTTTTTCTGTTTTTACAAATTCCTTTTCAGTTTTTACAAAAAAAATGCTTTTAAAAAAATGAAAAAAAATGAATTTTTTTTTTGTAAAAAACTGATTTTTTTTTTAGAAAAATAAATAAGAAGACTTTACTATATTAGTGGAATACTGGTGCATTAGTTTAAAAAAATAAAAATATCTTGCAAATTTTTTTTTTTAAGTTTTACAAAAAGAATAACAATTATTTTTAATTTAGCATTTGACCTAACGGTCAAAGGGCATAAGTGAACCAAAAAAGTGGATGGAGGGGTATTTTTAGCCCAATAGGTGGATGAAGAGTATTTTTAAACCTTTTCCAATAGTTTAGGGGCATTTTGAACTCTTTTCCGTTTTATCTTTAACCATACTAATTCATGCATTAATAGTCTTGATTTTCTATGCAATACTTGTAGGATAATACCAAGTATTAATTATACACAAATTGAAAAAATATACCAAACAAGATATTAATGCTTGCATTATTTTTTCTAATACCTCCTACCAAACGACTCCTAAATAACAAAGGATATACATTTATACAATGACGCTCCACTGGGATTTCAGTGGCAAGTAAAGGAAAATAGTGTTCGCTTAGGCCGACCTCAAGCTAAAACTGGGCTATAGCGCCAAGAGATTGGACTGAGGATTGGGTAGGGGCCGTGCGAACGCAGGCCCCCACTGTCACAAATTATAACGTAGGTTCGACCACTTGAGCCGACCTTAGGCTAGCACCCCTCCGAAGTACAATGGAGGTCACAAGCCTAGGCCATAGGCCTTCTTGATCGCCCATTGACCCGTCCAGGTAAGTATGTTATTCTGTCAGCTTACCCCAAGTTTTATTGTACAGCATTTGCTCATACTCAGTTAGTATTTGCCGATGTGGGATTAGTCAACCAATGAAGTCAGAAACACACTCTTTTGTGACATTTACATCTTCAGAATTTTAAAAACAATAAAATTTTGAACTTTCATCCAAATTATAGGTCGATCTAACAAATATCCTAAGTGTGAGAAATTTTCTCTCTGTTTTAATTCGGTTTCAAGATGTATTTTTCCTTAAAAAAAGTTATCGGCAAACTATTTTAATAAACATGTCCTCTTGTTCCTCTTATGAAAATAAATGTAATAATGTGAAAATAGAATAATATTCTAGTGTATTTTATTGGGATTTTTATCTTCTTATACCACATATGAAACTTTATTATCCTCCCTAATCAAATTTTAACTTAATTACATGGATATATACAATTTACCAATTATATACCAATAAGTATTAATGAGTATCCCTTTATAATTAGAATCTAATAGGGAATGAGTTATTTTCCCCTTCCCTGCGCACTCTCTCTCTCCCATCGTCTCTCTTTTTCTCTCTCCGCCTCTCTCTCATCCTCTCCTATGTTCTTCCCAAATTTTTCTTCCTTCATTTTTCTCTGTTTTTATCCTCTCTTTTTTTCCCCAGGGAATTCATCAATGAGTTTCAATTGTTTTAATATAGAGTTTTAGCTTAGCAATTTTCTTTCATATTGCACAATTGGTATTCAAATTGGAATTATCAATCAATAAATTTTGAAGGTTTTTGACTCTCCACTATTGACAACCATTCGAATTTAGATTTTCAAAAAATATTATTTGTTTGGATTGGGTATTGTTGCAAGCGATTGAGAATATTCTTTGGAATTTATATCTCAATTTTGAGGGTGTTTGGCGAAGATTAAAGTTGATTTTTGCTGGTTTTCAGATAATAGAAGAAGACGAAGAAGAAGAAAAAGAAAAAGAGGAGGAGGAAGAAGAAGATTAAAGTTGATTTTTGCTGGTTTTCAGATAATAGAAGAAGAAGAAGAAGAAGAAAAAGAAAAAGAGGAGGAGGAAGAAGAAGAAGAGCAAGAAGAGGAAGAAGAAGAAGAAGACGAAGAGGAAGAAATTATATGTGTGCTCGGATTTGGATTTGGAGGTCCGTAAGGTAATTTGAATCGTTTCGGCAAAAGTTGAGAAAGTTGAAGTTTGGAAGATGGAGAAGATTGACCAATAGTTGACTTTGTTATATCGGGGTCAGAATGCGATTCCGAGAGTTAGAACAACCCCTTTATGTCATTTGGGACTTGTCTGCAAAATTTGGTGTCGTTTCGGGTTGATTTGATAGGTTTCGGTACGAGTTTTAAAAGTTGAAAGATTTGAAAGTTCATAACTTCGATTCATGGTGTTATTCGCAGTTTCAGCATTGTTTGGTGTGATTTGAGACCTAGAGCGAATCCGTGTTAGGTTATGGAACTTGTTGGTAAGTTTAGACGGGGTCCCGAGGGCCTCGGGTATGTTTCTGATCTACAGGCCAATTTCTCCTATTTTTGAACTGCTGAATCTGTCATCTAGTTTCCTTAATCGCATTCGCGTCATTTCCTCCGCGTTCGTGTAGTGTAAATTTGGAGAGTGAATTAATTGTTCTTCAAGTTCGCATGATGTTTTTTGCGATCGTGAAAGTCTTTTTCCTCCTTCTTCGCGTTTGCAGCCGTCTCTTCGCGTTCGTGTAGTAGAAAATAGGAGCTGGGCACTAATGATCATTTCCTCTATGCGTTCACATTCTTCCATCCACGAACGCGTAAGTATATCTTTCCCTCTTTCGCGTTCGCGTTCTTCATCACGCGTTCGCATAGCTTAGTTCATGGGCCACCAGATTTTCCTTCTTCGCGATTGCACAAGTTTGTTCGCGATCGCGTAGCACTGATTTTGGGCAATGGACATTTACTCTTCGCAATCGCATCTCTTTTTCCGCGATCGCGTTGTACAATCATTTAGGCAGAATATAAAAGTACTCTATTTCGAGGGTTAGCCATTTTCACCATTTTTGGAGTTCTAGCTCAGTTTTGAGCGATTCGTTGTGGGGTTTTCAAGCAAATCGATTGTTTCTTTGGCTAGATTTGAGCCGTCCGAAGGTTATTTCACCCGAGAAGTTCATTTTTAAGTATCGGTTTGTCTTCTTTGAGGTAAGTATCTTGCCTAACCTTGAGCGGGGGAAACTACCCCTTGGATTTGAGTCTTCTATGCTAATTGTAGTCCGTGTACGCGAGGTGACGAGTACGTGCTCGGGCTTATTGTGGAAAGTTGGCTTTTAGGGTCTTAGGTTCTTGTATTCACTGAGTATGAAGTTGTTTTGTTATGATTAAGTTTCCTTAATTGCCAGTTCCACTCTACCTGCTTTAATAGGGATTAATTGCTTTATGATTCACTCTTATTGCTTATTTGATTCTTATTTGACTTAACTGGAGATTTTTACCTCTTCTATTATCATGCTATCATTTTTCACAATTGTTTGTCCTTATTTAAAATTATTATTATCTCTTGTGTAATTGTTTAGTATTAATTGAGGTTATGATTATCTTTCCGCTGCTTATCCTTAGTTGAATTTGTCGTATCTTCTTTGTAATTGCCCAACCTTAGAAGAAGTGTAGATATCCTATATCTTAGTTGACATGTCTTTATTTGGAATTATTTGACTCGTGTAGCTCCCTTGTTGTTGAACTGTATATTATGGGATTGTTGTTACATATTATTTTCTCTCTTTTTGAGTTATTCTTATTACGTCTAGTACTCTCTATTGTGGTTATTCCTTGTGAGCTAGTCTACCGTTTCTTTGTGATCGAAAGTTCTTGAGTTGATTTACTTGTCGTACTCTTGTATTTATTGTCATTGTTGTTTTTGTACTTGTTGTTGAGGTGCACGAGGTTTCTACCGTGCGGTTGTTGTTATTGTGATGCACGAGGTTTCTGCCGTGCGGGTGTTGTTGGGTTGCACGAGTTTTCTGCCATGCTATTGTTACTTTTGATATTTGGACATGCGGTGTGACAATGCGGGATATACATATGTGGGTGGCGCATGTGGCGAGACAAGGTGTGAATATTATTATGCACGTGTGGCGAGACAAGGCGGGTATTTATATTATTATTGCACACGTGGCGAGACAAGGTGGGTTGTGTCAGGGATTGATTTGTTATGACTTGTGATGGTCTGGGGGAATTCTTGTTATTGATACTTGTGTAGTGGTGACTTACCTATGTGAGTTCTATTTCGTGGAAAATTGTGGGAAAATATTCTATGTGTGGTCCATTCCTTTTCTATACTTACCAGCTGGCATGGACTATGTTAGGAAACTTGCACAAGCATACACGTAATTAATCACTCTTATTGGCAAAAGGATGAAACCTTGATATTGTTGAGTAATAAATTGGTAAAGAGGGCACAAAATTCCAAGTGTTTTGGGTTCCGAAAATTGGGACCCCTGAAATGTGAGTATTCTGAGGTTCGATACCTCATGAATGGTTATTGGCTGGAGCTTGGTATGAAAGCGGTCATGTTTGTTGAGTTGTTACTTGCCTTTCCTCTATATGTGTTCACCGGATTTCAAACTGCGTTTCGCTTATTCTTCTGTGTCATTATTATGGTGTTCCACTGTTAGTTGTTGTTTTTCCTTTCTATAACGACCCGACCGGTCGTTTTGAGCCCTAGCGTACCGTTCAGCAGTTCGAGGCCATGAGCAGCTTCAATTCAGGCATTATGACTTGTACGCGTGGCTGGAATTAAATTTCGGGAAGTTCGGAGTTGACTTGGAGAGGAAATTCTCATTTCGGAAGCTTTAAGTTGAGAGAATCGACTAGGATTGGATTTCAGAGTAAACGACCTCGGAATCGGGATTTGAAGGTTCCAGTAGGTCCGTATGATGATTTCGGAATTGGGCATATGCCCGGGTCGGGTTTTGGGTGACCCGGGAGCATTTTGGCGCCTATTGTGGAAGTTAGCATTTTGGAAGAAATTTCATAAGTTTGGGTTGAAGTGCATTTCAATGTTATTGATGTTCGTTTGGTATTCCGAGTCTAGGAGTAGCTCCGTATGGTGATTCGGGAGTTGGGAGCGCGATCGGAAGTGAATTCGGATGCCCGTGGGTCATTTTGGGGTCATTTGGCTAAAGATAGAAATTTGAAGGTTTTTGAGAAGTTTGACCGGAGGTGGACTTTTTGATATCGGGGTCAGAATCCGATTCCGAAAGTTGGAGTAGGTCCGTAATGTCGAATATGACTTGTGTGCAAAATTTGAAGTCAATCGGACGTAATTTGATAGGTTTAAACATCGGAAGTAGAAGTTTGAAATTCTAAAGTTCATAAAGCTTGGATTGGAGGTCGATTCGTGGTTTTAGCATTGTTTGATATGATTTGAGGCCTCGAGCAAGTCCGTAATGTGTTTTGGGACTGGTTGGTATGATTGGTTGGGGTCCCGGGGCCTCAGATGGATTCTGGGTGGTTAACAGATCGAAAATGGAATTTTTGGAAGGCTGAAGTTGCTGGTTGCTGGTATAACCGCACCTGCGAGAATTGGGCCGCAGGTGCGGAGCCGCAGAAGCGGCCAGAGGAGCCGCAGATGCGGTTTGGACCAGAAGTGAAGGGGACCGCAGATGCGGTCAATCAGCCGCAGAAGCGGGACCGCACCTGCGGCGTTCGAATCGCAGAAGCGGAAGGGAGGGCCTGGTGAGTATCCGCAGAAGCGGTAGAAGTGCTGCACTTGCGGAACCGCAGAAGCGGTCAAGGGACCGCAGGTGCGGAAGTGCTGGAGACAGAATGCTTATTTTTAAAATCAGGGGTTTGGTCATTTTCCCCCATTTTTCATTGGGTATGGGACTTTGGAGAGCTTCAACTGGGATTTTTCATCATCAATGACAAGGTAAGCTAATCCCACCTACCTTGAGTTAAATATATCGATTATGTATGGATTTTAACATGTAAATTGGTAGAAATTTGAGGGTTTGAGGAAAACTTAGAAAATTAATATTCTTGGAATTTGACCACGATTTTGGGTATCAAAATTGAGAGTAAATTATATATTTGAGTTTGTGGAGTCATGGGTAAGCTTAGTCTTCGAAAATTTTCGGAATTCGGGCACGTGGGCCCGAGGGCGATTTTGTCAACTTTTCGATCGGGGTTAGGAATTGTTATAAATTGGGCTAATATGAGTAGTTTATCTTATATTAATGGATTTGCATAATCATTGGCTAGTTTTGGAGCATTTAGCATTGATTCAAGTTTCGGAAGGGCGTGGAATGCCGGTTATGGATCTTCGGAGCGAGGTGAGTCTCCTTTCTAACCTTGTAAGAGGGAATTGTCCCCATAGGTGAAATCGTTGGTTATGTGCTCCTATTTGTGGGGGGCTACGTACGCACTAGGTGACGAGAGTCCGTGCGTAGCTACTAATATGTGTAAGTCCGGGTAGTCTAGGACCCAAAAGCATGCTATACTTGAAATAATTGTAATCTCATTGACAGTTGAATTTCTTAAATCCTATCGAATTGGTAAATGAATTTCTAAGAGGATTAAACTTTATTTTCTTAAATCATTAAAAGTGAATTCGCTTCTAATGGGATAAATGTTCCCCGTAAAATTCTTAATTTGCTGTTTGAGCATGTATTTCTATGTGTACCTGCGTCGCATGTATGGTATGCGAGCAGGGTGATTGTTTATTTAAAATTTGACCACGTCGCATGTATGATTCGCGAGCGGGGTAATGGATGCATCTATGGTTCAGGCAGCTCGACCCTCGGCAGTGCACATTTTACATTTATGTTGGATCGGGTTGTACGACCTCGGCATGAGTTGCGCATGTTTGAATTGCTTGTCTTGAGAATTATTGATATTGCCATCTGCTCTTCCCGACTTGAGATAATTGTTGATTAATGGATTATGAATCCGGAGAATTTTAATAAAAAAGAACTTTTACCTGTTTAGTAATTCACTTGAACTACTGCAGTCCTTAATAAATTCGTGAGTCATCGCTTTAATAATATTATTATTTGACCATTAGTAAGTGTCGAAGTTGCCATCTCGTCTCTACTTCTTCGAGATTAGGCGGGATACTTACTGAGTACACGTTGTTTTCATACTCATGCTACAGTTGCTGTGCATTTTGTTGCACATGTACAGGTATTTCTATTGGCCCATTGCGCGTAGCAGCACGGGCGACCCGGAGACTAGGTGAGCTGTATTTCCTCGAGGCGACCCGCAGCTAGTATAGTCTCTCTCAGAATTGTATTTACTTTCTGTCCATTTGTGTTTCGGATAGCTGTTGTACTTTATTTAAATTCTTAGAAAATGCTCATGTACTTGTGACACCGGGTTCTGGGATGGTTATAAAGTATTTTGTATTAATTGCTTATCATTTAATTTGAATTGAAACAATTATCTTTTTATTTGTAAATTTGGAGAAAAATCCTAGATTTCAAGAGTATTAAAACGAGAATTTAATTAAGTAATTTGGTTGGCTTGCCTGACAGTGGTGTCCGGCGCCATCACGCCCCTTAGTGGATTTTGGGTCGTGACACTTTCTTACTGTAATTACTGTATTATTGTCATTGTCACTATGCGTAGTCCTTGTATAGATATCGTACTCTGTTGTTCCTACACTTATATTCGTTCAGGTTATTTAGTCCAGCAGGTGTCTTGACTGTTCCTCGTCACTACTCTACCAAGGTTAGTCTTGATACTTGCTGGGTATTGTTATGGTGTACTCATACTACACTTCTGTATATTTTTTTGTGCAGATCTAGGTAATTGATCATTAGTAGCTGTGCAGATCGTTGCTGTGGAGACTCAAGGTAAACCTACTGCTGTGTTTGCAGGCTTCGGAGTCACCTTCTTATTTTGTACTTACACTGTTTATCCTTATTTCTGAATAGTTATATTTAGAAATTTTCTAGCAAACACTCTGTAGAGCTTATGAATTGTACTACCGGTTTTGGGGTGGTAAATTTTAAAGAGATTTCTATTTCAAATTGTTAGATGTTATTTAGATATTAATGTTGTTTCAAGTTATGTTAGGCTTATCTAGTCCCTAATACTAGGTGCTATCACGACACCCAACGGAGGAAAAATTAGGTCGTGACATTTATAGCTAAAAAATACGATTTCTTTCTCAATTTTGTCCCACAAAAATCCTATATGTATCTTTAAAGAAGTCTGAAATAGTTAGAAAAATAAAGTGATGGAGGGAAGTGGGAAGTGGGTGTTGTTGCAAAGAATTAGGAATTCTCTCTATGTCTCTCTCTATCTCGCAATCCCTAATTTCAGTAATGTAAAGCAAAGGAAAAGAGAGCAGCAATTCCACCATTGACAGCCAATAAAAAGCTTTGAATTCGAATTTGCATTTTCAAAAACCATTATTTGTTTGGATTGAGTGTTGTTGCAAACAATTGGGAATATGGTTTGGAGTTTATATCTCAATTTTGAGGGTGTTTTGGTGAAGATTAGACTTGATTTTGGTTGTATTTCAGATTGAAACTCGAAGAAGAAGAAGAAGAAGAAGAAGAAGAAGAAGAAGAAGAAGAAGAAGAAAATATGATATACATTATATTTACGAAACTGTAGTAAAATTGTAGAAAAGTTGTAGAAAAAATATATTCTGTTGTTTATATATTTTTCTTTTATTTAACTATTGTATGAAAGTTGAACAATATTGTATAAAAATTATATGTAAGTTATATGATATTGTAGTTGTATATAACTGAGTGAAATAATGTATGAAAATTAAGATAAGTTGCAGATAAGCTGTATAATATATAATTAGTTGTATGAAATTTATTTTTACTATGTATAAATCAGATACAAAATATACAAAAGACATATTGTATAAAATTTATATAAAAATTGTATTTAAGTTGTATGATATTGTAGTTGTATTTAACTGTGTAGAAATAATGTATAAAAATTGTAGATTAGTTGTAGATTAGTTATAAATAAATGTATACTTTAAGTATTGAGTGTGATCCAACAGGAAATAGCTGGAAAAATCTCCAGATCATAGAAAAAAGATAATTAGAAAAGAGATAAGGATAGTTTAAACAAATACTTTTAAAATTATATTTAGTTAATCCCTTTTATTTTTAATTCGTGTGGGTTGCAGATATGGTGAGCCTGTGAGATATTTAATATGCCACCTCCATAAGCTTTGTTTGTGAAACACTAAAGCGTGATCTTTGATGCATGATTTTTATACAAAAAACACAACTAGCATCCTCTGGCAGCAGCCTAGACCAACAAATTATGTATGGAATTGGAATATCTAAGCACTATTTCATTTGCTTACTCATCAACGTAAGCGAGCAGAGAAATCTCTTTTCAGAATATATTTATCAAACAAGTTATGGTTAATTTTTTCTCAAAGAATCGACGCGTAATTTAAAACGATTTTTTTCTTTTCATTTTTAGTATTTCACCCCATACTTTTGAAAAACTAATTAAAAAGGGGGACTAAGCTCCAGAATAAGAGGATGGAGGTTGTAAGAGGACATAATGAAAAAAATAAGGAAAGAGAAGAATTAAAAAAAAAATAACTAAATCCCTTCTCTGAGCCCAGGTAGCAAACAACCCTAGTGGACTTTCTCCCTAAAAAACCGAGTTAATATCATGACTCACATATCAGATATTAAACTGATAAGAACAGATACTACACTTGATCTTAGCCAAAAGGCCGAGAAAGGTATGCTTTAGTTTGTTCACGGCCTGCTGCTTTTATACTATACTTACTATACTTCTCTCTTTCTGGTTTTGTTAGCTTTCGATGTGGTATTCTTGTAGGCTGGAGAATTTTATGTTTCATATTTGCGCGCCTCTTTGTGCCAAGCGAAGTAACTAATTCTTCTCACCTTATTTAAAGCTTATTATTTTCACGTCTATTTTAATGGACAAGAGAAATTTCAGCCAAAAGAAAAAAGTTATGATCTGAATGTCTGTTCTACCAAATAATGTGAAACTATAAAGGAGTGGCTTAATTTAATAGAACCCCGCGGACCTATACAGAGGGTTCACTGACACACGTAAAGTTCGGCAAAATTCC
Organism: Nicotiana attenuata; assembly: GCF_001879085.1. Taxonomy (NCBI): domain Eukaryota; kingdom Viridiplantae; phylum Streptophyta; class Magnoliopsida; order Solanales; family Solanaceae; genus Nicotiana; species Nicotiana attenuata. Next base: position 55,699 of record NW_017673937.1, on the reverse strand, counting down.
ATGTATACAAGTATATGTCTTTATAAAATAGTGATATATTAGTGGGCACCTTAGATACAAAGCATAATTTGGTTGAATAAAAAAGTGCACCTGCGACTTCAAATCTTGGATTTGCCTCTGGACTTCTACCAAATAATGTGAAACTAAAAAGGAGTGGCTTAATTTAATAGAATTTCTGGAGGAAAATTTGAAAATATACATCGGAACCCATTGTTGATAGTCATGACTCATGTACTAGGTTATGTGAGTGTTTTTATAGCCAGCAGAAAGTTTAGCAAAAAGAGGACAATTTTTGAGTTTATGTTTTTACGCCGGAAAAAAAATTAAAGAATTTTTTGCAAAAGACTTAAACCAAACAAAAGTTATAGAAATTTTCCAAGAATTTTCTTTAGTTCAAATGTCTTGTCGATCTATTTTTGTCTTAGACGAAATTGTATGGAATCATCTGTTATACAAACAACAGCTTGTTTGGTGTTTCATTGATAGTTTCACGAATAATGTCATTACCTTTCTAAGCAAGCACGTCCTTCATTATGAATTAATGTTAAGAGATCGTTAATTCAGCTAAAATCAATTCATATGTTTTATGTTAGTACCAGAACTGAGTCGCAAACTCCTGTCCACAGCTTCTACCATTTAACTTTGAGGAAAATAGGGAAGATGAAGTGGTGGAGTATGTCCATATAGCACCTCATGTCACGAGTTCAAATCCTGTCTCCGCAATATCTTGTTTTGCCAAACTATTTTAGCGTTGACTCTGTTAACTAGTAATTAATTCTCGCCTTTCGCTTTTTGGGGGTGGAAGGAAAAAGAAAACGTAGGGGAGGGATAGAATCACTCCAATGCTTTGGCCTATCACCACACATACATCTCAAGTAGCTCTTTAAACACTTGTTGAGTGCTTCAGTTTGCCCGTCACTTTGAGGATGATAGGCTGTTGATAATGCAAAGCTACTCCTTCAAGACTAAAGAGTTCTTCCTAGAATTTGCTGAGAAAAATAGTATATATATCAGTTACTATAGTCTATGGTAGTCTATGAAATTTGTAAACATGCTCCATAAAAGTCTGTGCTACCATTTCAGCAATAAAAGGATGTTTCAATGTCATGAAGTGAGCATACCTTCTCAACCTATCCATCACCACTAAAACACTTGTCTTTCCAAAAGAATTTGGCAATCCCTACACAAAGTCCATACTGATGTCTTGCCATACTCTTTCAAGAATAGGGAGTGGCTGTAAAAGACTAGATGTAGCCACGGTTTCACCTTTATTCTTTTGACACACTTCACATTCTTGCACATGCTTGTAATCATCTGGTTTCATGCCTTTCTAGTAGTAAATATGTTTAAGCCTCTACAAAGTCCCTAATATGCCTGAATGTCCACCAATAGCACTGTCATGATACAATTGAAGAAGATATTGCCCGAGAGCCTGATCTTTCCCAACCATAATCTTTCCCTTTCTATACAACATTCCATCCCTATATAGGTAACCAGGTTTACTATTAGTATTTTGCTGGAACTTTGCAATCAGCTTAGAGAGTTTTTGATCCTCTCTATATGAATCCTTAAGTTGTTGTACTAGTTGACCAGTCACAAACGATATTGTTTGAACACTGTCAGTCACGTTAATTACCCTGGATAAAGCGTCTGCCATAAGATTGTCCTTCCCTTTCTTATACACATTGGTGAAATCATATCCCAATAACTTAGCTATCCACCTCTGTTGACTAGGCGTAGAAATTTTTTGTTCCATCAAGTATTTCAAACTTTGATGATCAGTTTTGATAATGAAATGCCTTCCAACCAGGCTGTGCCTCCATTTCTGAACTGCAGCAACTATAGCCATCATTTCCTTCTCGTATACTGATAATTAAACGTGCTGAGATCCCAAGGCCTTACTGAAAAATGCCAAAGGATGGCCTGCCTGCATCAATACTGCTCCAATACCATCTCCACAAACATCAGACTCAATTCAGCAAAATTGGGTAGGGCTAACACAGGAGGGGCAGACATGATATTTTTCATTTCACAGAATGCCTGCTCGGCTACTTTAGTCCACTGAAAGGATCCCTTCTTCAATAACTCATTCAAAGGCCTAGCTAACAATCCATCGCCCTTAATGAATCTTCTATAGTATCATGTTAGTCCCAAAAATCCTCTCAGCTCTTTGAGAGATTAGGAGTTGGCCACTTCCTCATAACTTCTAACTTCTTTGGATCTGCAGTCATCCCACTCCCACTGATAATATGACCCAAGTATTTCACCTCTCTCTCCCCCAAAAGAACATTTGCTCATCTTCACATACAAGCTGTTGATTTTCAGAATTTGAAAAGTTGTATCCAAATGGGTCAGGTGACTGGACCAACAAGGACTATAGATAAGGATATCATCAAAGAAAACTAAGATGAATTTCCTCAAATGTGGCTGGAAAATATGGTTCATTAAACTTTGGAAGGTGGAAGGGGCACTTGTGAGACCAAAAGGCATAACAAACTCATAATGGCCATGGTGTGATCGGGATGCAGTTTTCTCAATATCGGCAGGACACATTCTAATTTGGCGGTATCCGAACATAAGATCCAGTTTAGAAAAGAATTTTGCTCCAGCTAGTTCATCCAACAACTCTTCAATTACAGGGACATAATTGGAAATTACCAATTAGGTTTACGACGAAACCTAGAAATCGATCACTGATCCAATTTGAGTACCTCTGCAGGATAGACCTTTTCACTGTCCCTTTGTTTAATTTCATATAATCAATAGGAGAGGAATAGGTACTCACACTAGGCCTAATAACCCAGACTGCTGTAAATCTTTTATCATTTTCTCTATTTCATCTTTTTGGGTGGTAGGGTATCTATAGGGCCCTCACATTAATGGGAGAAACCTCATTTTTCAATACAATTCTGTGGTCATGTCTCCTATGAGGTGGCAATTCACCAGTAACATCAAAAATAGGAGAATACTTATATATTACTTGCTGTAAACCAAATGGTAAATTCTTACCATTTCCATTCAACTGCATTTCTAATAAACTCAGATTCTGAACAGATGTGTGCTTCACAAAGGTCATTGTCATCATACTTAGCTAGGCACTTTTGTTCAATAATTTTTGCATCTTTTCACCATTGATCACCTTAGACTCTTCAAGTAGACTTCCCCTCAATTAAATCTTCTTGCCACCTATTTGGAATTCCATCTTAAGCTGTTTGAAATTCCATATGATATCCCTTAAAGTGACAAGCCATTGGATTCTCAACACCACATCAGCTCCTCCCAGCAGTATAACTAACATGTCAGCTATAAAATTTAACCCTTGCATTCTCCATTTGACTTTTTTGCTCATAAAAGAACTGTTAAAGGTACCAAGTAGCTCTGTCCAACAAGACTTGGATAGATAGAAAGAAATCACCTAGTATTTTTTTGTCTTCGTTGGATTTGAGCCTGAAACCTCATGGTTGTCACCTACTTCAATGACCACTAAGCCATAATCTTGGATGCACTTTGACCAAGAATTCTTGTAAATGGCTAAAAGTGCATAAATAACATCAATAAAGGGTTGTAACTGGATTCAATGCTCAAGTATAATGTGAAGAGTATATATATTTCATATGATCAAAAGATACAGTAGAGTAAGTAAATACGCATATAGATAAAGAAATATGAGCAATTTTATGCTCATAGAGAGATAGAACTAACATAAGCTACAATAGTGGACAACAAATTTGAGCTACTGCAATTAAAGATAAAACTTATTCACTTGTTTTTTTATTTTTATTCTCCTTGCCAACCAGCTTGGCGCGCTCTACGCTCCCAAACGGACGTCAACTTGTTTTCTTTGGCAAGCAACACGACAACTCTTTCTCGCCCGACTTCACAAGTTTCGGTTGTAGCAATGCATTTCTCAGCCTCCTTTTGGTACTCAGAAGCTAACCTTCTTGCCTCCACAAAGGTGATGTTCATATGATGGACGTGCTCCTTGTCGACAGCTTCCTGCAACTTCAGCTCTTCCGATAATAAATCTTCAAACTCTTTCTCCATCTCCTCCTTTAGATCCAGATCATCTCCTCCTTTATGTTCTAAGTTGCTCGGACTCGGGGGCGGGTACCCCATACAAGTGCCGATCTAGAGGTCGGATCCTTCATGTTGTAAATTTTAAGATTCGGGGATACAAATACGGGTACCTGGATCGGCTATATCTAAAAGATAGAGCTATAAAATTATGCCTAAAATTATGAGACTTACATGTAGCTTGTTGAGTGCAGTAACTCAAACTTTTATTCTTAAGCTGTAGGCAACCATCTAGAAATCTGTAGTAGCTTTTGTCTTGATAAATCAAAAAGCCAAATTTTAGCCCTAAATCAAATGACAAGCAAGTATGCAAGTATCCCTTGCAATCTAAACCGCAGTGATACACGATTTAGAAATGACAGTATTGGGTTGTCAGCTGCAGTTATTAACCAAGTAAATTAAGATTACGAATTTCAGATCAGGTCTACCAAGATGTACTGATACTGGAAGATATCTGTGCATGATTTTAAGAATCCATGGTCCAACTCCCAGATGATATCTGTATTGGTCAAAATCCGACCGATGCGGTCGACCCAACTGGGATCCCGCCCAAGGGGCGGGACAGTGAAAGACGCCATGATTTGCTCCAAACCCACGTACTCACAGTAACCGCTAAGTCGAAGAACAATACTCAGGGAACGACGAAAACAGACGTGGTATGAAGGTGCATTGACCCAAGAACATAGCAGGGACTTCATGACTATATATAGGGAGGGAACCTTCCTAGAAACGGGGGCTTTTTTCTCTCTATAATGCTCCTCTCGCTATAATTCTCCTCTCTCTGTAAAGCTCCTCTCTCTATAATTCTCCTTAGCAAAACGAAGACAAAACAATTGTCCATACATGATGTAAACTGATTATCTCCACCGATTGGTGAGAGAAGAAATGAAAAACATCAAGAAGATTGATCGCCCTTATTTTATTTTACTAATCATTTTCTTATGTGTTTATAGAACTGGAGTTTATTATGTTTGACTAAGATTTACCTCTTCATCTTCATTAGTTGATTTAATCAAAAAGATTTCGATATCTTTTGGTCAAACAATTTGGCGCCGTCTGTGGGGATTTCTTAGTCAAAATTCCTAGTCTCCTCTAGATCGAAACCCATGATCATCCACCGAAGAAAGTGGTAAGTAAACCTCACGCGCTAACCCAAAGCATGATGCTGTATAGAAGCAGAAGTTACAACCGATGTCCACGCGAAACTTGCAAAAGAAGACGACGTCGGTTGTGCAAATCCCACAGGAGGATGGGCACATCTTATGGGGAAACCCACGCACCGAATGATCCACGAACAAGCCAAGGCAAACCCAACCCACGCAGAACCAGGGCATGTTTAGAAGAAAAAGAAAGGAAGAAAAGAAGGCCTAACGCGGCCGCCGAACCCACAAACCACCATTCCATCAACCACTTAAACGTCAGGGAGAGAACAACATTACGAGGCTACCCTCGCTCATCGACCCATTGGACCGAGGTAAGGAGAATCTCATCTTGGTTCACCTTCTGTTGTTCGCTTAAATAGAAACACAAGCGCCACATGGACGAGCGAGCAGAGGAGCATCCCAACTAAAGAGTAGGACTATTACAAGATATCCTGAATATCGCCCATCTCAGACACGTCATCCTCTGGAAAATGACGTCCCCTACAGTCGTACTCCCTTTCCCTCGCTCGGGTTTTGTCCCAATCGGGTTCTCTCGGGAAGGTCTTGAACGAGGCAACAAGGGGGGCATCACCAAAGCTCAAAGGACAGTCTATCGCCCCGCCCACTGGCGAACTCTCCAGACCGAATAACAGGGGATGGTGTCGATACCCAATTTTTTCCTATAATATTTTCAAAAGTGACTATATACCTTCAAAACTATGCATTAGCATCAATGAACATTTTTTTTTCATAATTTTTATATTTTTAAATTAACTTATTCTAGTGTTTTATTTATATAAATAATTACAAATTGCATCACAAATGGCTTTATAGCATTTCATGACTTAATATTGCTANCCAGGTATTACTGTTGTTGATACCCAATTTTTTCCCATTAATATTTTCAAAAGTGCATATATACCGTCAAGACTATGCATTAGCATCAATGGTACAGTTTTTTTTTCATAATTTTCATTTTTTTAAATTAACTTATTCTAGTGTTTTATTTATATAAATAATTACAAATTGCATCACAAATGACTTTATAGCATTTCATGACTTAATATTGCTATTTATAGTTATATTAAGTTCAAATTATTTCACAAATGGCCAGATTTACACCTTTTGGTTATAATTGCACTAATTTTGCAAATATAGCCCATGTATACGTCACTGCATTATTTTACCAAAAATTGGTCCATTATATATTTTAAAATATTGAATAATTATTTAAAAACACTTCTATGCATGAAAATTATTTTTTTCTTATTGATAATTATTTTATAAAATATTTTTATCAATTATTTGGGTATTTAACAATAGCCTTTTTATTTCTCTAATTTTCGGACCTAACCCTTTAATACCAGCCCAAACCCCTTAATAATACCAGCCCAATTCACCCTAAGCCCAATCTGCACCTACCCGACCCAAACCCCCATCAAATCGTGGCCGTTGATCCTTTAGATCAACGGTCCACATTAAAACTTACCTAATTAACCTAGAACGACCCCCCCCCAAAACCTCTCATTCACTCCCTCACACGCCGTCCTCATCTCCGTAACCTCTCCCATTCTCTCTCGATCTACCCCTAACCCTAATCGCCGTCACCGGCGAAAAGCTCCTATCTATGGAGATTCTGAGTATTCTCCGACCATTACCAATCGTGTACGCTCCTTGGTTGCTTAATTTCATGGATGCTTAGAAGAATCTCATGGAGATTCGACCTAGTTCTTGCCTGAAACTTGTTTAATGGCCTGTCTAGGGCCGTTCTCGTTTGTGAGTACAAATTTCCTCCTGCTTTAGTTTGAATCTATGGTTTTTGACCGAGTTTCTTTATCTCTTCTGTTTTAAAAACCCTAGTTTTGCAACTACTCGAATCCGTTCTGATCTTTGTAGATCTGAAATGGTTCGAGTATTTTCTGGTGTTTTCCTTTGAAAATCCTTTGTTTAGTTAACTGCTTCGATTTTATTCACTTTTTCTGAAATTAGGGTTCTTCCCAGACTTCTCTTCAAGAGGTTTTTCTACTTTCAAATTTTTAATCTATTCATCTCTTTACATGTTTATTTTCGTATGTATGCTCGAACTCTAGATGTTTCTGATGGTAACACTAATTTCTTCTATTATATTTATTTCTGTGAACTAGTCGTATTAACTGACTCTATTTAGGGATTTGAGTGATTTTCCTGTTAAATCCAGTATTCTTTGGAATTTTGTTGCTTAATTTAATTCTATTTAGGGAATTTGAATAATTCTTTCCTGATTAAAATCAGTATTTTCCGAAATTTTTACTTGTTTCCCTATTGTGACTAATTACACTTGCCTTAATTAGTTATCAGTAGTTTGGGGATTTGATGGACTTCTTATATGGTATGGTGTCGATTTATTACCTTATTTGAGTCCCAGTTCTGACCGTTAACTGACTCTCCCCCAATTAAAAGGGCTTTTTTCGGATTTCTCAATTGGAATTGATTCCATAATTGGTTGATTGCTTCTAATTGATTGAACTGTGACTCTCTTTACCTTATTTGTTTCACTCCCTAAAGTGCTATATATACATTCTCATCCTGCCTCTTAAAAGACGAACACACTGTTCAGAATACACACACATACATTCAAACTCTCTCTCCATTCTTTGCTACTTGTGCTACTGTGGGTCTAGCCGACTGAAAGCCAAGGCTAGATAGTGGAATTGCACCTGTTTTTTTCATATTCTGCATTTTTCTTCTTTAACTAGTATGTCTCTAGTTAAATTTTGAAACTCAACCTTATGTGTTCCATGTCTATACATCCCTGTTTGTTCCTGAACTAGTTACTCAATTTGTTTCCATGTTTACTGCTTTAGTAGGCATGTTTAAATTATGCCTTCTCTTGTTAAATGTGTAGTCAGCATGCCCAAGGCTCACCTGACTATTTGATATCCTACTAGCATGTTTATTCCGCCCTGTTTACTCTCTTTAATTGGTGTAATCATGTTGCTAAGTATACTTGGTTGATCCTCATGAGCACCCACCCTGTCTTCAACATGACTATGTCTTAGTTGCTTCTTATCATGACTAGATTGTTAAGTCTCTGAACTATTAGACCCCTGTTTGTTCTGTACAGTTGTTGCTCCATATGCTCCCCTAGACCCTGTTGTACGTTTGAACTCTCCATGTCCCAACCCCTTTGACCCCTATTTGCAAACTGATTGCTGAATGATTGTGACTCTAAGCATTTTAGTCTGTGTGATTGCTCTTGATCTCAAACTATTTTTTTCACTATTGGTACTTTCTCTAAAATAGTGTCTATTCCTAAAAACCTTTTTCACTCCTGAAGTTTATTTCAACACTGTTTTATGTCAAGCACTCTCACTTCTACTCTTAGACTATTAAGTTCTGCCCCTCTAGTATGTGTACTGCTTAGGGATCCTTCAGATCTCTCAGAACTCTGGCATACCAGGGCTGGCCCTTCCACACTGAACATAACTAATCCCCATCTGGGAAATGGTCTTGGTGTGAGCACTGCCCGGGATCCTAGAGGTCCTTAGGGAACTGTGACACACCAAGGCACGCATTATTAGCTATGAGATCTTTGGCTTCTAAAATTCTGTTGAAGGCCTGGCATTCCTAGTTTCACTTTGAGCCTGATTTAGGCTCCCTATAGCATAGTTTCATTTACTTATGTAATTCATTTGATCCTGGTCTGTAATAACACTATTAGTAACCAGATGTTGGGGTGATTAGTAAAAAGGGAGGGTTCCTCAATGATGTTTGTGGGAAATTGGATAGATATCATGCTTTAGGTTGATACATAGTAGAAATCATGCTCTTAGTTTATATACATATTTGCAACAGAAATCCTTCTTGAGTGCATGTTATGGTAGAAATCATGTTCTAGGCCCATATGCTATGTTACTCGCATCAAACATGTCATAAGTCTATAATATCTGTATTAGAAAACCTGCCTTAGGACACTCACGTTTATATTTTGCATATTAGAAACATGTTATAAGTTCATCACTTCTTTCTCTGACTATGCATAAATTATATCACCTGGAAATCCTGTCATTAAGTCATTACTATAATCATGCTTAATAAAATAACCATCTCTCTGTGCATTAGAAATCCTGCCTTAGGTATCTGTTTGCATTTGCTCTAAACCATGTCTTCGTCGTGTAATTGAATAACTGTCTATGAAAAGGGTTTTAAAACAGTCCAACATGTAGATATCATGTTCTAGTATAAACCTGCATGAAATCAGTTTAGTAACATCAATCGCCTAGACCAACATGCCTATAGTACTAAAGAACTTAAAGTTGTTTAATTAGTTCCCAGATTATAACTGCATACAGGCCCACGCCTAGGCAAGCCTTAGGCAATTAAATGAGAAATCCGGTTCCGTTTAGGTGTGAAATTGTCCAGGTTTAACAGACTATAAAATCAATAGGTAAACTAATTAGAGTTCTGCCACTTCGCTCTTAAACAAGTACTACATATTTTGTATCTGTGATTGTTCATCTAGATATCATGTTCTAAGGCTTTCTGAATTTCTTCAAAAATCAGTTGTTTGAGACGTGCTATGTATCTGTTTATGTGTGGAGGCAAACATGAGCCCTTAATTGTTTCCCTACTTGACAGTCCTATGTGTTCTTTGTTGTCGCTTAGATTTTACCTTTTAAATACCTTAGGAGTGTCTAGAACTGCCTGAGTATATAGGTCCTAAATACCTCCGGGGCCACAAGGAAAGGACAAGTAAAGCATTCTTAGAGTTCGTTAATTAAACTCGCTTATATAACCACTAAGGGGAGGGTAATGGGTAGTAAAAGGATATGATGACCTGCGCGCTAATGTCACGTGTAGCCCCTCTAGTTGAGGAGGATTACCGGGCATTGCACAGATTGATCATATAGGCTAATCAACTTAGGACTCCCCTTTCACCAATTCACATATATGTATTTAGATTGCCTAAACTTCCTTGGTTTATGTATGCTTGGAATGCTCAAACCTCCTTAATTTACGTGTGCTTAGACCATCTAAACTTTCTTGACTGCATATGTGTTTAGACTGTGTAAACTACCTTTATTTGCAAACGTGTGCTTAGACTGCTAACTTGTCAAATGACTAATTCACATAACTAAGTTCGGCCGGGACCCACCTTTGTGGACCGCGAGGGGTGCCTAACACCTTCCCCTCAAGGTTATTTCGAGCCCTTACCCTAATCTCTGGTAATGCAAACTGGTTACATGAGTTGATTGCTCTAGGTGCCCTAACACACCTTAATCCGTTAGGTGGCGACTCTTCAAATACCCAATTCCTAAAAAGGAAACGAGTTGTTCCCCCATGAATGTCGAAACCCGGACTCTGCGAAGGAAAAAGGGGGCGCGACAACATGGCGACTCTGCTGGGAATATTTAGGCTCTTACCATAACGAACTTATTTTTTTGTGAATTGGTCTTAAGCATGCCTTATCCCGTGCACCCTCCCCCCTTATTTGGATTTAACTGCCTATTTTCAAGCATTTATGATTTCCTTTGTTTCCTGAAACTGACTTGTCTCTTTGTTTTCTTTTTCTGTAACTGTCTTTCAATTATTTAAATACCGCATTTATCGTTTTTTTTAACGTGCAAATACTTGACAACAAGCTATGTATTGTTGCGTAAATCATGCTCAACATCATATTCTACTCGTGCGTAATCAATCCTATAGCAACGCTTGATGAGTGTTTGCGCTCTTCCTATATATCACCCTTTAAATTCGGAAAGGCGTATTTGCGGTAAAACTAGTCGATCAACGGTGCGTTCGACGGTTCCGTGCCTTTCCCCCTCAAGTTGTCCGCTTGAGGGTCCCAGTCTAGACCTCTATAGCAACCTTACTCTAATTAATTGTGCATGCTTTATGGTCAAACCTAGCCGGGTTAATATGTTGTCCGCATAATAACCCTTTAAGACAAGCCTCGTCCATAAGTCCACCGGGTTTTCCATAATCCCAACTGACGCAACCACGTTTTGTGCATTAATTTGGAGAACTAAATGCCAATATGCTAATCATGAATGTATAATAGTCGAATCAGGTGGGGAAAAAGGGCCTAACCTTTTTGTTTTGCAGAAAATGAGATGTTGAAGGAAGCGAGGGAGGACATCTGGCTAGAGCCTATCTGCTGCTGGGTATGCGAGAGCTGGGGAACTAATAACTAGGGATTCTAGTTTATTTTATACTCCTTTTTGCTTGAGTTTTGGATTAAAAATGTATACAAATAATCCTGAAAGCTTACATGTTGTGCTTGTCTGCAGTGTTTGGTCAAAAAAGTGACAAGAAGTCAAATCCAGCTCAAAAAGGAGTGAAACCTGCACAAGTGCCAAGAACAACTCAAAGCACCGCTGCAACATAAAATCCACTGCGGCTGCAACAGACCCATCGCGGCCGCGGTCCATTTAGTATGGTCCGCGGTGGATAAGTTCAGAGAGATACAATCCTGGAGTTCTAAGCAGTGCGGTCCGCGGTAGATTCTTCGCGGCCGCGGTAGCCTCATCGCGGCCGCAGTCCATTTATTGTGGTCCGCGGAGAGGGGATTCAGAGAGATAGGATTTTGGAAGTTTCAAGACACCGCGATCCGCGTCCATTTGTTGCGGTCCGCGGTGGCCAGATTCAAAGACTTAGAAGTGAAGCCAAAAAGCCTCACCGCGGCCGCGGTACCTCCGTCAGGGGTATTTTGTCCAGAAAATTCGGCCTTGTATAAATACTTCTTTTTCAGATTTTTAGGGTATCTTATCTATAGATGAGCACGTGAAGGCCGTTTTGGACCTATTTTGAGTAATTTTTTAGCTAGTTCAACATTGAATCTTTAAATCTTAGCTTGTAATTATATTATATGGGTTATTCTTCATCTAAATATCTGATTTTTTTTATTATTATGAGTAGCTAGACCCATTAGCTAGGGTTGTGGCTCAACCCTAGTGTGGGTATTTGATGGGTCTTTATTTTTAAGGCTTAGATGTTTATGGGTGGTTGATATTTGGATTGATTTGTGTTTTCCATGTTGAATTAGTGGTTGCAAACACTAATTTGTGCCTTTTTGATTTAGGCTCTTCTTGAGAAAGAGGGCTTGAGTCTAGGAAAATCAGTCCAACAAGGAATTGGGGTGTATTCAAGAGATTGATATCCCCAATTAAAGGGATAAACCTAGAGATAGTAATACCCGACTTGAGCCTATATTGCTTGCACAATTTCGACACCCAATTGGTCTTGAGAAAGTCAATTAGGGCAAAGTCACTCAAGCTACTGAGAGGTATAGAGTGAGTAGTTTCGTGCATTGGCTATATCACAATCCCCAACATAACAACTTTGCCTTAGGCTTTAGAACCCGACAAGTATTCACCTAGGAGAAAGTCACTTCCCTAGTGCCTCGTTAACCATTTAGAAAACCTTACAAGCATTTATACTTAGCTTAATTTCGCACATCATTAGTATAAAATTAGAAGTAACAAACAAACAATTATGATTGGAAGTGTAATCAAGAGCATTACACACTGCTAGTTTAGATAGGAATCCAAATCCCAAACATTCTAGCTCCTTGTGGATTCGATCCCGACCTTTTCGGGTAAAAGCTGTATCGAACGCTCTTGCCACTTTGCAGTGGTGTAGGGTTGGACCCGATCACTTTTTGGCGCTGTTGCCAGGGAGCTAACGGTTTTGGCTATCTATCTAAATAGTTTTCTGTAATGTTTTTCTTTCCTTCTGTGATACTAATTTGTGTGTGACGCCAATTCAGGTACAAAATGGCGGCAAACAACAATAATGACCCTCTTAGAAACGTGATCCCGGGGGAGGAGGTTGATGATAACGGTGAAGATGAGGTGCCTCTAGTACCTCAAGGACAAAGGAGAGGCCGCCAGGCCAATGATAATGTTCCAGACCCTCCCCCGCCACCTCCAAGAGTGGCTCCTCGGGTGCTTCCCAACCAAGGATGTGCTAGTGCAATTGTCCCACCCCAAATCCGAGCGGGCAATTTCCAAATTACAAACATGATGTTGACTTTGTTGGAGCAGCGAGGGTATTTCACGGGTGCTCCCCAACAAAATGCTTACAAGTACCTTAAAGGATTTGTTGATACATGTTGGGGGAGCAAGCAAACGAATATGTCCGAGGATGGCTTGCGGTTGAGATTATTCCCGTTCTCTCTTCGAGGAAAAGCATTGGATTGGCTGGAGAGACTCCCCAACCACTCCATCCATACATGGGATGAGTTGGCGGATAAATTCACTGCAAAGTTTTTCTCGTCGAGTCACATGGCAACCTTGAGGGATGAAATCTTAGCTTTCAAATAAGAGCCCAACGAACCGCTGCATGAGATATGGGAGAGATACCGGACTATGGTGAAGGAATGCCCAAATAATGATATGACTGAGGCAATGATACAACAGACATTCTACCGAAGCATTAACACAACAAATCAGTGCATAGTGAACCAACTCGTTGGGGGAAATTTCATGAACACACCGTATGATCAAGCTTGTGAGATACTAGATGAGATGGCGGACACTTCTTCCGCTTGGCAAAGTCGAGCCAATGTGCCACAGGGTGACCTACGGTCATTCGCTTGCACAAAGAGCTCCATGATCATGGGCAGGCAATAGCAGAACTGACAACGACAATGAACCAGCTAGAAAATGCACAATTACAACAGGTTCAAACTCCACGACAAGTAAATGCTATGGAGGGTGTCAACATGCTAGTGAACAAAAGAAGACAAAGAAGTCAACAGAACCAAGGGAGTTCGGATCAATATGACTAAGATAGTGGTGGGTTCCAAGATGATGGTTATGATGAGCAGAATGAAGAAGTGCAATACGTGAACAACTATCAAGGCCAAAGGGGCAATTCTTCTAACCAACAACAACAATGGAGATCCCAAGGCAATTTGGGAAATCTACAACAACAAGGGAACAATAATTGGGGAACAACAACCAAAATTCAAATTGGGGCAACCAGAACAATAATCAGAACAATAAGGGTAATTGGGGTGGCAACAACAACAACTGGGGTGAAAACAACAATCAGGGTGGTTGGAACAATAGCAATCAGGAAAATCGGGGGCAAGGCTTTCAAAGGCCCCCGATGTATCAACAATCGAACAATCCACCCCCATTTCCATCCCAAGGACCTAGTTCATCCAACAATGAAATGGGGAGAATCGAAATGATGTTTGAGCAGATGAAGAAAAAGAATGCTGACTCCGATGCTCAGTTGGCATCCCACAATACTTCAATCAGAAACTTGGAGGTTCAATCAGGTCAAATCTCACAATCCTTGAATACTTGCCCTAAGGGGGCTCTACCTAGTGATACGGTCGGTAGTCAACCCGAAGGGTGGGAACAATACCGGGCATGCAATGGCGGTAACTACAAGAAGTGGATGAGGCGGTGATGTGAATGCCTCCAAAGAAAAAGGAATTTTAAGTGATGAAGTTGAGTTGCAAGAGGATGATATCCCTTTGGTGGTTGAGAATGTGACTGACGAATACTTGAATGAGGAAGTTGTAACGACCCGACCGGTCATTTTGAGCTTTTGCACTTTGATCACCGGTTTTCAGGTAATACTTGCCCCGGGTAATGTATTATGGCCGTCGTAGATCGTTGGTTTTGGTTTTCAGGAGAAACGGAATGAATTTGAAAAGAACAGTCTCAGTTGAAAGCTTTGAATTTGAAAGGTTTGACCAAGAGTTGACTTATCTGTATATGAGCTTGGATCGGAATTTTTATGGTTTGGTTAGCTTCGGGAGGTAATTTATGACTTAGGAGAGTGATCGGAATTGGTTTTGGAGGTCCGGTATAGAATTATGCTTGAATTGGCGAAGTTGGTATTTTGGCGAATTCCAGTTGGTAGGTGAGATTTTGATCCGAGGGTCGGAATGGAATTCCGAGAGTTGCTATAGCTTCGTTATGTCATTTGTGATGTGTGTGCAAAATTTTAGGTCATTCGGACGTCGTTTGGTCGGGTTTTTGGTCGAAAGCGTGTTTCGGAAGTTTCATAAGAACTTAGGCTTGGATTCGATGGGAATCGATGATTTTAATGTTGTTTGATGTGTTTTGATGATTGGAACGAGTTTGAGTGATATTTTAGGATGGGTTGGCACTTTTTGTTGAGGTCCCGAGGGCCTCGGGTTGATTTCGGATGGTCAAACGGACCAATTCTAGCATTTGGAAGTTGCAGATTTTCCAGCTGATGTGTTGCAGAGATTTTGTTCATCGCGATCGCGGGGGGTGTCGCGATCGCGTAGAGGAAAAATTGGGAGGCTGGAACTTTGTTCATCGCGTTTGCACTCAGTGGTTCGCGATCTCATAGGTCTGAGAGCTGGTGCTTCGCGTTCGCGGAAGGCTGCTCGCGTTCGCATAGAAGGATTTGAGGTCGCGTTCGCGGCATAAGGCTCGCGTTCGCGTAGTTGTATCAGTTAGAGCACCGCGTTCGCGGATGAGGCACCGCGTTCGCGAAGGGTAAAATGGGTCAGTGGAATTTTTGTGCATCGCGAACGCGAGAAGGCCCTCGCGTTCGCATAGAAGAAATTGTCACCTAGGCAGAATAGTTTTTAAAGCATTTCCTCCACGAGTCTAAGTTATTTTCACCATTATTGAGCATTTTTTAGAGCTCTTGGATGAGAATTGAAGAGGGTTTCGAAGAGGATTGATTGGAGGTAAGTTCTATGAACTAAAATCATGATTTAATTGTAGAATCAACCTAGAAATTCATGAAAACTTAGCAAAAAAGGGAAGACTAGGGCTTGAGTTTAGATATTTCAAATTGGGTTTTGATGGGTCATTTGAGCTCGGACTTGGGAGTTCTTGATATGTATAGACTCGCGGCGAGATAAGGAACCCGTTGATGTGAAAATTTCTGAGTTTCGAGAAGTGGCCCCGGGGCTTGGGTTTTACTAATTTTGGGAATTTTGATATTTTTCGATTGTTTTCGCTTGGGCTTTGTTCCCTTAGCATATTGTGATGTATTTGTTCTGATTTTGGATAGATTCGATGCGCGTGGAGGCCGATTTGAGGGGCAAAGGCGTCGCGAGCTAGGGATTTCGCCGGTTCGAGGTGAGTAATGATTGTAAATGATATTTTGAGGGTTTGGAACCCCGGATTGCACATCGTAGTGCTATGTTGAGGTGACTTGCACGCTGGATAGCGAGCGTGGGGTAGAGCACCGTTGGGGATTGTGACTTGGTCCGTCCCAATTGATGAACTTACCGCATATTTGACTGAAACTTACTTGTTATCATCATGATTTGGGCTGATTGCCATATTTGGGCTTCGTGCCAACTATTTTAACCCCTTCGGGGATGGTTGTTGATATTTCCTCACTGTTTGATTTCATACTTGAACTCAGTCATGTATTTTTCCACTGTTTTCAAAACTCAGCCAAGTTTATTTTGCTTTAACGCTTGAAATGATATTTCCAATACTAATTTTTGGGCTGAGCATCATGTTTTACTGTTGCCCGAGGGGCTTATGTGATTTTCGACTGAGTAAGGCCGAAGGCCTGTGTTGTGAGGATACTTTTGGATCGGGCTGCACGCCGCAGCAATGTTATACTGATACTGATATGAGGCCGAAGGCCTAGACTTGATGCCACAAGATGGCTTGATATTGCGCTTGGGCCGTAAGGGGCCCCTCCCAGAGTCTGCACACCCCCAGTGAGCGCCGTCAACGTTAAATGGATCGGGCTGCACGCCGCAGCGATATGTGGATCGGGCTGCACGCCGCAGCGGTACTGGTACTGTTTTATGTGTTTATTTTATTTCATTTGTCTGCCATTATCTGTTGCTTGTGTTACTTCTTGCAATATTTACTTGATATTCTGGCCTTATCTGAATACTGAGTGTTGTGCCTAAGGGGCGGAGTTCTGTGCTTATCTGCACAATTTGTTTGCATTCTTTGCGTAACCGCTGAAAAAGCCATTTTTAAAAGAGGTTTTAAATGGAGCTAAGATGTTTCTCTAAAGATTTCACAGCTTCATTGTTTTTTCTGAAAAGGGTTTACACTGCTTCTATACAGCATGATGATCTGTTATACGTGATTTCTTATCGCTCAGTTATTATTTACCTTTATTACTCACTGAGTTGGAGTACTCACTTTACTCCCTGCACCTCATGTGCAGATGCAGGTATTTACTCACCCGGTAGCGGGTATTGGCTGATTGGAGGCAGAGCTGTGGGAGTTTAGCGAGGTGACTGCCAGTGTTCGCAGCACCGTTTCTCCCTCTGTTGTTCATTATTCATGTTTAGTGTATTTTTAGACTTTGTAGATGTAATTACACTCTTATAGATGCTCGTGACTTGTGACACCCCGGTTTGGGCTGTGTTCGGGTTGTACTTCCGCTAAGTAATATTATTGAATCATCTTTAAAATTGTTTACTCATGTTTATCAAATTTTGAAAAAGGCAAATTGGGTTGGTTGACTGGCCTTGTCTTCACGAGAGGCGCCATCACGACCGGATCGGGGTTTGGGTCGTGACAGAAGTGAGGATTGATATCCAAGATAACGAGGTGGAAACTCAGAATGACATGAACCCGTCTAGGGAACACGTAATAGACATGCCGGAAACGGTTGTGTCCAAAGCCAAGGTTCCTTTGCCAAGGACACCTCCACCTTATCCTCAAAGGCTCGTGAAGCAGAAAAATGAGAACCAGTTTAAGAAATTTATTGACATGATGAAGAGCTTATCCATTAATGTGCCTTTGGTGGAGGCTCTAGAGCAAATGCCGGGTTACGCCAAATTCATGAAAGACTTGGTGACAAAGAAAAAATCCATGGATTGTGAAACTATCAAGATGACCCACCAAGTTAGTGCAATAGTGCACTCAATGGCTCCGAAGCTAGAAGATCCCGGTGCTTTCACCATTCCTTGCACCATTTGGAGTGCAGACTTTGCCAAAGCTCTATGTGATTTTGGGGCAAGTATCAACTTGATGCCCTACTCAGTTTCCAAGACTTTGGGTATTGGGCAACCGAGACCGACTTCCATGAGATTGCAAATGGCGGATAAAACAATGAAGAGGCCATTGGGTATAACTGATGATATTCTTGTCCGGGTGACAAATTTATCTTGCCGGCTGATTTCGTGATTCTCGACTGCGAGGTCGATTTTGAGGTGCCTATAATCTTGGGAAGACCTTTCCTTGCAACTGGGAAGGCCTTAGTTGATGTGGAAGCAGGGGAACTCACCTTCCGAGTGGGTGATGAAAAAGTGGTCTTTCATGTGTGTAAGTCAATGAAGCAGCCCAACTGTACTGAAGTGTGCTCGTTCATGGATCATGTCACGGCAGTGATAATTGATGATACTAGTGCAATGATCAATGTGGAGGACCCTCTAGAGGCGGTATTGTTGAATCTTGATGTAAATGAGGATGAAGGCCGGGTGAAGTGTGTTAATGCTTTACATGTAATGGGCTCTTACTCTTATGAGCCTCGGAAGCTCTCTTTGGATCTTAAGAATAGGAAGACTCCACCAACAAAGCCCTCAATCGAGGAACCTCCCGTGTTGGAGTTGAAGTCGTTGCCTTCACACCTCAGGTATGAATTCTTAGGCCCTAGTTCAACTTTGCCGGTTATTCTTTCCTCTTGTCTTACCAACATGCAGGTAGATGCCACATTGGCGGTGCTCCAAAAATGGAAGAAGGCAATCGGATGGACTTTAGCTGATATTCGGGGGATAAGCCCAGCCTTTTGTATGCACAAGATATTCTTGAAGATGATGCAAAGCCCTTCTTGGAACATCAAAGGAGGTTGAATGAGGCAATGCAAGAAGATGTGAAAAAGGAGGTGATCAAGTGGTTGGATGTCGGGGTTGTGTACCCCATCTCTGATAGTTCTTGGACTTCACCGGTGCAATGTGTGCCGAAGAAGGGTGGTATGACCATGGTTACCAATGCGCAAAATGAGTTAATTTCTACCAGGACTGTCACCGGATTGACAGTGTGCATAGATTACCGTAAGTTGAACAAAGTGACCCGCAAGGATCACTTTCCATTGCCTTTTCTTGACCAGATGCTAGATAGACTTGCTGGACGTGCCTTTTACTATTTCTTGGATGGGTATTCTGGGTACAACCAAATTTTGATTGCTCCGGTACCTTTTCCTTTTCTAGGATGCCATTTGGGTTGTGTAATGCACCGACTACATTCCAGCGGTGTATGATGGCCATATTTACCTACATGGTGGAGGACATTTTGGAGGTGTTTATGGACGATTTCAGTGTTGTGTGTGACTCATTTGATGAATGTTTGAAGAATCTTGATAGGGTGTTGGCTTGTGCTCAAGTGGAAAAAATGCCACTTCATGGCTGAGGAGGGCATGGTCCTTGGCCAGAAAATCTCAAAGCACGGTATAGAGGTGGGCAAAGCTAAAATTGAAGTGATTTCAAGGCTCCATCCCCCTACTTCAGTCAAGGGGGTTAGAAAGTTTTCTTGGGCATGCGGGGTTCTACCGGAGATTTATCAAGGATTTTTCGAAGGTAGTGAATCCTTGGTGCAAGATTTTGGAAAAGGATGCCAAGTTCGTGTTCAATGAGGGATGTATGCAAGCCTTCGAACTTCTCAAGCACAAGTTGACAACCACTCCTATTATTACCGCACCCAATTGGAGCTTATCTTTTGAGCTCATGTGTGACGCGAGTGATATTGCGGTTGGGGCGGTCTTGGGTCAAAGAGGGAATAAAATGTTTCACCCGGTGTATTATGCGAGCAAGACAATGAATGATGCTCAAGTGAATTACACGGTGACTGAAAAAGAGCTGTTGGCTATTGTGTTCGCAATGGTAGAAATTTCGGNNNAAAAGGCAAATTGGGTTGGTTGGCTGGCCTTGTCTTCACGAGAGGCGCCATCACGACCGGATCGGGGTTTGGGTCGTGACAAGTTGGTATCAGAGCCTAGGTTACATAGGTCTCACGAGTCATGAGCAGGTTTAGTAGAGTCTCGCGAATCGGTACGGAGACGTCTGTATTTATCCTCGAGATGCTGCAGAACCTTTAGGAAAACTTTGCATTCTTGAATTCTTATCGTGCGTCATTGATTTAGCTTGAAAAGTAACTCTTGAAATTCCTTCCACGCGTTCGTATGCGTGCATGAGCGCTCAGTATCATATGTGTCTTGATAGCTTGTGATTCCATGATTGAGGGGCGAGATGTGATCTCTGTGAGTTTGATGCTGGGCCAGTCTGGAGGACTTGAGGTCGGATCTTTGCCTATGGTTCGAGCACCGAGGTGCTGATCGTGTGAGCAAGTGTTTTGAACTTATATGTTCGGTATTGTCCCTATTAGTGGGAATGACGGCTGGATAGCTATGTGATGAGTATGTTAGTACTGCGAGATGTTTCTATATGACTTGGAAGTGTCGAGGAAGATCTGCTGGATGATAGGTGAACTATTAAGTGTATGATTTCCATTGTGATTGGATGTGTAATTCTGAGTTATGGGCGTGTGAAGAATCTTTTCAAGTCTCTTAGTTGGGAGTGAAGTAAATTGCATGTTGCGGTATGAGTTCAGGCTCAGGAAGACTAAGTGAGTGTGTAATGTGTATGACGGTGGAAGGTATACATAAATGTTATATTGAGGCGAAGCAGGTGGGTTATCTCCTGCGGAGTGTTCTGAAGTGGTGTGATCCTTATGTGTACGTCGGAAGATCTCATGTGTAAGTGAAAAGTATGTGTTGAAAAATTGGAATTTCGGGTCGCCTAAGAGAGTGGGCTTAACTGTTGCGGGGATGAATGCGAGATTTGCAGAAGATTTACAGTACTAGATGATCTGTGTTTTCACAAACTAATAAATGATTTGAGTTTAATCTCACTATGTTATAGTGACATCAATAGAGTAAAAGTGTTATGAGTTATTGAGTGTATCTTGATCTATGGCTTCGAGCCAAGTAGGGGAGTCTGCTGTGAGCAGTTGATTGTACGGTTAGGTGCTATGTTGGTTTCAGTTTGGGGCGTGCGAGTGAATTAGCTATGGCTAGAGTAAAGGAAAATTTTGACAAAGGTTATATTATGCTTCATGGGGTATGAGAATCACGGAATGTATAGAGTTGCTGTTGGTAAAGAATGCTCGGTGCATAGAGCAGGAAGTTGCTTGGTTGTATTGGGATGAGGATTTCATTCTGCGGTATCGGAGTGCCAATGAGGCACGGGTGGTTCTGTTCGTTAGGTCAGGTAAGTTACAGTTGAATAAGGGTGGATGGCTTGCGAGGATGGCTCCAATGTGTTAAAGATTTTACAGGGAACAATCGAGTATTTCAAAGTTGTATGTGTGGTTAGAAACTGTGTTTCCATTGGAAGAGGTCCAGATTTGTGGTACTTCTATGTTAATTATGGGACTTTATGTATCAGTATCAGGAAAGTAAAGGTAACAGATTTAGATTCGCAGAGAGTTCTGCAGAGTAATGTATTCTGGAATGCGGTGTTTCGGGGAATATTTAAGGGAGTATTCAGCGGTTTATGGGTTTCGGACAGTGTGGTTTATGCTTGGGCCTCGTGTGGTAAGCCTGGGTTGAGGAATTGTGGTGCTACAGAAAGGGGAAAAAATCAAGTGGAAGATAAATCAGGAGGAAATTTAGATAGATAGAGTAGCTTGATAGTAGACTGGATCGGCATGGTAAGGGTATGATTAGTTCTTGGTGTGTATTCGAGGTAATGAGTTCGTACAGGTATTTTGCAGCAATGCTCTTGGCTTTTTGACAGCTTGCTCAGCTTGGTCTAGTTAGAAGGATTCAGTCATGGCAGTTTAGGTTGTGCAAATGAAATTGGGAGAGTTCTTGTTGATTTCTACCGTGGTTGGAGAGGTGCATTTTCTACGAATGTGAGAGGCATGGGATGTGTAATGATTTTTCTTCTAGATGGGGTCAACGGAAGTTTTTGGCTAGATAAGTTATAGTTCAATTCTGAAAGGGAGTTCATAAAACTCTTAAGCAGCGGGTAGCCTCAGATAGTTAAGGGAATGATATTTCTAATTGGAAGTGATTTGACGGCGGTATATGTTCAGAAAAAGGGTAATGTGATTAAGTTGATGACACTTCGGTAGTATTGCGGCACTTTCTTGTTAGATCGACTGGTGATATTCGGGTTTGCTTGGTGGCACAGGGAAATTTTAGAGTATCTATCATGGAATGATGGGGTATTTAAGGTGTGGTATGCTTTCGGACGGCGAAATTGGGATCAGGTACGATGATTTGTGTGCTATATGGAGTTGGAGACTGGGAGTTCTCATGTTCCGGCTATGTTGTGGTTGTGGATCGTGTGTATTGGCACCGTTTAGCGACTATCGGGATTTGGAGGCTCGAGTGGATCTTTCTTGGCTGGTATGTTAGATTTTGGATGTGATGTTGGAGTTCAGACTGGTTGTCTCAGTGTTGGGTTATTCTGGACTATTACGCCATGGGCTATGCCGGAAATGCCACGGGTTGAGTGGCGAGGTGCGTTGGATTATGTTCTAGTAGAGTGGGTTATATTACAAAGGCCCAGCGGACGGCTGGGAAGGATTGACTTTCTTAATTGGGCCTTCGTGATGGATGTCAGTGCAGAGGTTGCTATCATTGATTCAGTTCTGGTGTTGAGGGACTTTTCGGATGCGTTTCTTGTGGCCGGGTATGTCGCCGGGCAAGGTTTTCGATTTCGATATTGATTTGGTGCCGGGCATCGTATCATATGGCACCGGCAGGAGTTATAGTAGTGGAAGAGAACAGCTTCAGGTTTCCTTGGTAAGGAGTTCGTTGGCAGGCCAATGTGGATGTGTGTTCTAGCTTGAGTCGGCTTGGTTGGCCCGAATTGTATTGTTGAGGGATAGGTTGATTCGACCGTTATTGAGCTTGTTAGTGATCTGGGAGATCTATGAGTGGCCTTTCTATGTTGTGAGACGTTATGATTTGTTGGTTATGGGCACTTATGGTGCGGTCTATTGTGATTCATAGTGGAAGTCGAGCGGGAAGAGTAATTGGGTGTTGCTCGGGGAATGGCGTATTGGTTATGTTCTATCGGGTTGCGTAGCATGTGTTACTTGTTTCACCGGGGGTGTAATGATTTTTTTCGGTTCCCGACATCGAATTGTGCGCGGTTGTCAATTTCGAGCACAGTGACTTGAGGTGTTTCATTTGGAGCAGTGTTTGGATATGTGGAGGTATGATCTTGTGGGTTAGATTTGTGTGTTCTGTTTCTATGATGTGTGACGGGTTCTCAGCATTGTGTGTGGTGGTACCGGTGAGCTTGCGGTATAGCTCTTTCATTTGAGTCACTTTTCATGATTTGAGTATGTTCGGACCGTTGCTTATTGGTGCGCGTATTATGCAAGTTGTGGCTTAGACCTATATTGATGTGACATGTCACCAGAGTGGTGTGTTGGGCTAGAGGAGATCGTTGGGATCATGAATGAATACGAACAGATTCGATTTCAGCATGTTGGAAGGATAATATCGAAGTTCGGCTCGAAAATTTGCTATGATAATTGCCAGAGGAGAAATAGCTTCATGAAGGGTTGATCTGAGAAATGGTTATGGTTTATTGCGTGTTTCATTTATCGTTGGCAGTATATGAAAGTGTTGGAATGAGACTTTAACGGATAAGAGGTTTTCTACCGGTAATTGGTTGTTGTGGACAGCTGCTGTGAATGGAAGTTATCGATACATGTGTTTAAGTTATGTGGTACATCATATAATTGCACCTGAGGTTGCAGGCATGGATAATTACAGCTAGTTCGGGTTTATTCAGAGTATAGATGCGAGGTTTTGATTTGGTGGATGATTTCGGTAGTGGAAATGTGGTTCTATGGTTTATGGACTAGGATGGATTGTGAATTTCAGTTATATTGTGCTATCAGACCTATATGAGATAGGGTGACGTGGGATCACCCCGGGGTATATGCATGGTAAAGTTATTCAGCTATTGGATGGCTTCTAGAACAACTTTGGGAACATTCGAGGACGAACGTGTGTTTAAGTGGGGGAGGATGTAACGACCCGACCGGTCATTTTGAGCTTTTGTACTTTGACCGCCAGTTTTCGGGCATGACTTGCCCCGAGTAATGTATTATGGCCGTCGTAGATCGTTGGTTTTGGTTTTCAGGAGAAACGAAATGAATTTGAAAAGAACAGTCTCAGTTGAAAGCTTTGAATTTGAAAGGTTTGACCAAGAGTTGACTTATCTGTATATGAGCTCGGATCGGAGTTTTTATGGTTCGGTTAGCTTCGGGAGGTGATTTATGACTTAGGAGAGTGATCGGAATTGGTTTTGGAGGTCCGGTGTAGAATTATGCTTGAATTGGCGAAGTTGGTATTTTGGCGAATTCCGGTTGGTAGGTGAGATTTTGATCCGAGGGTCGGAATGGAATTCCGAGAGTTGCTGTAGCTTCGTTATGTCATTTGTGATGTGTGTGCAAAATTTCAGGTCATTTGGACGTAGTTTGGTCGGGTTTTTGGTCGAAAGCGTGTTTCGGAAGTTTCATAAGAACTTAGGCTTGGATTCGATGGGAATTGATGATTTTAATGTTGTTTAATGTGTTTTGATGATTGGAACGAGTTTGGGTGATGTTTTAGGATGGGTTGGCACTTTTGGTTGAGGTCCCGAGGGCCTCGGGGTGATTTCGGATGGTCAAACAGACCAATTCTAGCATTTGGAAGTTGCAGATTTTCCAGCTGATGTGTTGCAGAGATTTTGTTCATCGCGATCGCGGGGGGTGTCGCGATCGCGTAGAGGAAAAATTGGGAGGCTGGAACTTTGTTCATCGCGTTCGCACTCAGTGGTTCGCGATCTCATAGGTCTGAGAGCTGGTGCTTTGCATTTGCGGAAGGCTGCTCGCGTTCGCATAGAAGGATTTGAGGTCCCGTAATATTTGTTCTTTGCGTTCGCGGCATAAGGCTCGCGTTCGCGTAGTTGTATCAGTTAGAGCACCGCGTTCGCGGATGAGGCACCGCGTTCGCGAAGGGTAAAATGGGTCAGTGGAATTTTTGTGCATCGCGAACGCGAGAAGGCCCTCGCGTTCGCATAGAAGAAATTGTCACCTGGGCAGAATAGTTTTTAAAGCATTTCCTCCGTGAGTCTAAGTATTTTTCACCTATTGTTGAGTCATTTTTTGAGTA
>NW_017673937.1:18072-21970 GCF_001879085.1 Nicotiana attenuata | reverse complement strand
GTCAAGCCTAAATACGGTAAAGAGGAAGATGATGAGATTTTCATGGCTGAAGAAAGTGAGGAAATACGTGGGGCAATGAGGAAAATGCTCTGCGAAACCCACATGGTCCGACCGGGAGAAGGGACTAGCACCGCTGAGGTGCTCTACATGGGACCAGATGCTAAACTCCAAAATTGGAAGGCTACGCCATTCCCGATCAGGCGGGAGTCCTGGTAGACCTGTCCTGCTACTTTTTCTGCATCCCGAGTTATTCCAGGATGTAACTCGGATGTTTCCTGTAGTTTTCTTGTCTTTAAATTCCCGAATGTGAACCCTGTTATCTTCAAAATTTCAAAAAAAAAAAATGAAATCAAAACTTCTTCGTTCATTTTTCTTTCTGATTTTGCTATTTTTCTCCTTCATTTTCTTCTCTTTAGTTCTAATACTGCAGCTTTAAATAACATGACATGCTTGCGGACTTCATGCCTAGATCCCGAAACGCTGTCAGACTTCGACATAATGAATCAAGAGTCAAAATGCGAAGAAGGTAACTTTGAGGAAATAAAACAAAGAATTGGAATAACCGAAGGAAAATTGGTTCGCACATTACAACAAGAGAGTGTGTTGTACTCAAGGAATATCCGAGCAGTCGTACCAACAAAGAATGGCCCATTCTTACAACAAGAAAGTGCGGCCCAGGAATCTTGAAATAGGACAACTGGTGTTAAGACGCATTCTCCCTCATCACCAGGAAGCAAAAGGAAAGTTTGCCCTTAATTGGAATGGTCCATACATAATCCGGAAGATATTGCCAAGAGGAGCATTGTATCTGGGAGATATCGAAGGAAATGATCTGGAAACAGCAGTCAATGCAGATGCAGTCAAAAGGTACTATGTCTAGGCTCTCTGCGGTGTTGGTTTTTGTGCAATTGAGATGACGAAGGCTTTTTCTTCTCACTACCCAAACACTATTA
The DNA here is from genome assembly GCF_001879085.1 of Nicotiana attenuata. Taxonomy (NCBI): domain Eukaryota; kingdom Viridiplantae; phylum Streptophyta; class Magnoliopsida; order Solanales; family Solanaceae; genus Nicotiana; species Nicotiana attenuata. The sequence continues at coordinate 21,017 of NW_017673937.1, read as the reverse complement.
ACCCTTCGTAAACACATTTGAGCCGGTTTCCCTTCTTTGGCTACCCTCTTTGGAACCCGGAAGTACGAAAAGAAAAGAAAAAGAAAAAGAAAAAGAAAAAGAAAAGAAAAGAAAAAAAAAAGAAAAAAAAAAGAGAAAAAGAAAAAAGAAAAAAAATATATATGAAAAAAAAGAAAAAGAAAAAGAAAATATGATGAAAAGAAAAAGAAAAAGAAAACAAAAACAAAAACAACCAAAAAACAAAAGTTTCCTGAACTACGTTTGACTTGATCCTGAAAAGGTACGTAGGCAGCCTCTCCCTGAGGTTCAGTCACACCAAAACAAAAATCCCAATTTCCCCAAAAATGAAACTGGGGCAGATGATATAATGGTTCGGCCATGAATCCGCCGAAATGGTTCCAAAGTTGTACCTCCGTCCAAAATTCTTTTTACCCAAAACCTTGTCCAAGTCCTTCTGATCAATTGGCAAAGGCAGGAAGTGGAAAATGTTATTATTGGAATCTGACACAATGCAAATTGAGAAAAATAAAATGAGAGAGTCTTATCGGTGAAAACCTTCGGGCACCATAAGGCGATAGTGAGTAGAGAAACTAAAAATAAGAGAGTCCGTTTAGTGAAACTCGCAAAGAGCATTATCGGACGGTGAGAAGAGAAATGAGATAGGTCGATTGGCGAAAACCCGCAAAAGGCGCTGTTGGCCGAAAAGAAGACACCTCATCACTAAAAGAGTCCTGGCAAGGTTCCCCGGTTTTGAAATACTGATTAATGGGTTCACAAGAAGCTGGAAAGTTTGTGTGGGTCGGGCATCCAGTCCAAGAAGCATGTCATGTTCATTTGAAGCCAGCATGCACACCCCAGATAAGACCTGTTTTTTCCCCGAAAGGGATGCTTCTCTTTAAACTCATCTGATTGCCTTTCTGCATACTTCTCTGTGAATCCCTTTCGGTTTAACTCTGATTCCGTAACTAGTATAAAGAAAGGTGGCAGGACCGGTTTCACAGGGCTCCGCCTGGTCAGAGTCGAAGAAATACCCAGCCTCAGCGAGTGCGTCAGGCCAATCTCGACTGACCATAGTGTTTGATGCTTTCGAAGCAAAGACATTGGAAAAGAAAGAAAATCAAAGGCAAAGGCAGAATAAAGTGAAAAAGTTAGAGCCCACACGGGCGAGTCATAATGAAATCCTGAGAATTGAACTCGGTCGGTTTGAAAAGAGACTCACCCTCAAGGCCAACAAGCAGCAAAGTTCTCAACGGAAAGGGGGCCGAGATCAAGCAATTGGGATGATCAAGGCCACAAAACCAACCACCGTTTCAAACTAACAAATTGTTCTTTGTTGAAAACAGGTTTAATTCAAAGCAACCGTGCAAGAAGCAGGTGCAGTCCAAAAACAAATGAAATGCGCAAGCGCTGAAACAGCTTCGCAGCAGGAAAACGACCAAAAAGGAAGTTTCCCCTCCCCAAGTTCTTTCATGTGTTTTGCTAAATAAAAGAAAAACATAAAAGAGGAAAACAAAAGAAGAAGAAAGAAGAAAAGAAATAAAATAAAAACCCCAAAAGAAAAATAAATCATGGTAGCATAGGATCCCATTCCTTAAATCTCCCGGCCAAAAAACCGAGGAGCCTTTTCTTTCAAAATCCCGGAACAAAAACCGAGGATCTCCCGGCACAAAAACCGTGGAGCTTTTTCTTTTCCAAATCCCGGAACAAAACCGAGGATCTCCCAGCACAAAAACCGTGGAGCTTTTTCTTTCCAAATGCCGGCCAAAAACCGAGGATCTCCCGGCCAAAAAACCGTGGAGCGTTTTCTTTCCAAATCCCGGCCAAAAAACCGAGGAGCTTTTTCTTTCCAAATCCCGGCCAAAACACCGAGGATCTCCCGGCCAAAAAATCGTGGAGCGTTTTCTTTCCAAATCCCGGCCAAAAAACCGAGGATCTCCCGGCCAAAAAACCGTGGAGCGTTTTCTTTCCAAATCCCGGCCAAAAAACCGAGGATCTCCCGACTAAAAAACCGTGGACCTTTTTCTTTCTTTTCAAATCCCGGCCAAAAACCGAGGATCTCCCGGCCAAAAAACCGTGGAGCTTTTTCTTTCCAAATCCCGGCCAAAAAACCGATGATCTCCCGGCCAAAAAACCATGGAGTGTTTTCTTTCCAAATCCCGGCCAAAAAACCGAGGATCTTCCGGCCAAAAGACCGTGGAGCTTTTTCTTTCTTTCCAAATCCCTGCCAAAAAACCGAGGATCTCCCAGCCAAAAAAACCGTGGAGCTTTTTCTTTCCAAATCCCGGCCAAAAAAACGAGAATCTCCCGGCCAAAAAACCGTGGAGCTTTTTCTTCCAAATTCTGGCCAAAAAACCGAGGATCTCTCTGCACATTCTTGATTTGATTGCTTAGATATGTGTCACAACTAACTCACGAAATTTTCCTAGTGAACACTGGGGCAGAAAATTTCGTTCGTTTGTTTGTTTTGGTATCTTAGGCAGGTCAACCTCAAGACGCAAGATGTGAAATGACCAATGGAATGAATCTCAATCCAGAGTCAAGAGAAGAAGAAAAGAACAAAAAGAAATGAATTCAAAATGTTGAAGCAAACAGAGATGTGGATTGCTCAAAACTTGATTGAAGCCACAAGCTCCGCTGATCTTGTTTTGACCCAATGCTGCATGAAGAAGCAAACACCTACAACTCGCGAGCATCAAGATTCAGATCAAAGTCCACAGCAAAATCAGCTAAGACTCAAGATCAAGTTTCGACAGAATTATAGATAGGAATCTTGTAACTCATAGTTGATAAGTATAGCTAGCTTAGCTTTGATTTTCCTTTTTGGTGTAATAAGGAGGTCAGCAAGCAGTAGCAGCAGCAGTGAAATCACAGCTTCTGGTAGTCCCAGCTACCAAACACTCCCGAACTACACTGACCTGATTCCTTTTTAGCCAAGGATATGTAGG
>NW_017673937.1:9153-15068 GCF_001879085.1 Nicotiana attenuata | reverse complement strand
AATGTGCTGCCAAGTAGCGTTAGCTTGGTATAGTTAACTTCAGCCTTAAATCTTCATGTCAGTTTGAACTTGTCTCGTAGTTTAAAAAAGGGCTGGTTCGCAGACTCCAACTGGGAAGTCGAAATTTTCCTCGATTTGGGATTCAAGTTAAACTGGTGACTTGGGACACCAAAAGCCAATCCTTTCCCAAGTGGCGACTCTAAAAATAAATAAATAATCCCATTTCGGATAATGTCACTTTAAATGGAAAAACTCCCTTATACATTTTATCCTTCGGGGTAGGTGTGTAAAAAGGAGGTGTGACATTGACGCAAGGAGATATGACCGTGACCCAGTACGAGATGAGGTTTTCTGAGTTGGCNCAGTTCCAGCATGGTAGAGTCGTCTTTCAGGCCTGCTTAGTCGGCCGTACCAGAGTATCGTGGGGCATCGTTCAGGTCGTGGTCGATCATGGGTCTCAGCAGGGCCAGCCTTCACTCAGCGCCCTCCCAGCTCAAAGTTCATCTCGTGCCCCATCAGCTCAGGATTCTTCCGCACCGAGTGCATCTGCTAGTCACTCCGGTGCCAGGGGTTCCTTTCAGTCCCCATCTCCAGCACCAGGGAGTTGTTATGAGTGCGGAGAGTTTGGATATATGAGGAGGCAGTGCCCTCGACTTCGTGGTGGTCAGCTCCAGCAGAGGGGTCAGCCCTCGACTTCTGCTCCAGTTACTTCACCACCCGCCCAGCCAGCTAGGGGTAGAGACCAGGAAGCCAGGGGTCGCCCCAGAGGGGGAGGTCGATTAGGTGGTGGCCAGGCTCATTTTCATGCTATTCCAGGAAGGTCATATGCCATTGCTTCAGATGCTGTCATTACAGGTATTGTTTCAGTCTGCCACAGAGATGCCTCTGTATTATTTGATCCCGGCTCCATCTATTCTTATGTGTCCTCATATTTTGCTAATTATTTGGGTGCGCCCCGGGAGTTTCTTGCTTTACCTGTTCATGTGTCTACCCCGATGGGCGATACTGTTGTTGTGGACCATGTGTACCGGTCATGTGTTGTGACTATTGGGGGTCTGGAGACCCGAGTTGATTTGTTGCTATTTAGCATGGTGGACTTTGATGTTATTTTGGGCATGGATTGGTTATCTCCGTGTCACGCTATTCTAGACTGTCATGCTAAGACAGTCACTTTGGCTATGCCGGATGTACCGCGGATCGAGTGGCGTGGTGTGACCTATTATGTTCCCAGTAGAGTGATCTCTTTCTTGAAGGCCCAGCGTATGGTTGGGAAGGGTTGTCTTTCGTATCTAGCGTTTGTGCGGGATGTTGGTACTGAGACTCCTAGTATCTATTCTGTTCTAGTTGTGAGGGACTTCGCGGATGTATTTCCTGCAGACCTGCCGAGCATGCCACCGGACAGGGATATTGATTTTGGTATTGACCTGGTGCCGGGCACCCAGCCCATTTCTATTCCGCCATATCGCATGGCACCAGCAGAGTTGAAAGAATTGAAGGAGCAGCTTCAGGAACTCCTAGATAAGGGGTTCATCCGGCCTAGTGTGTCACCTTGGGGTGCGCCGGTTCTGTTTGTAAAGAAGAAGGATGGCACAATGAGAATGTGCATTGATTACAGGCAATTGAACAAGGTAACAATTAAGAACAAGTATCCCCTACCTCGCATTGATGATTTATTTGACCAGCTTCAGGGCGCGAGGGTGTTCTCCAAGATTGATCTCCATTAGGGTTATCACCAGTTGAAGATCAGGGATTCAGATATTCTTAAGACTGCTTTCAAGACTAGATATGGTCACTATGAGTTTCTTGTCATGTCTTTCGGGCTGACCAATGCCCCAGCAGCGTTCATGCATTTGATGAACAGTGTATTTCGGCCTTATCTGGATTCATTCGTTATTGTTTTCATTGATGATATTCTGGTGTACTCGCATAGTCAGGAGGATCATGCGGAGCATTTGCGAGTTGTATTGCAGAGATTGAGGGAGGAGAAGCTTTATGCAAAGTTCTCCAAGTGTGAGTTTTGGCTCGGCTCAGTGGCTTTCTTGGGACACGTGGTGTCCAGCGAGGGTATTCAGGTTGATTCAAAGAAGATAGAGGCGGTTCAGAGTTGGCCTAGACCGTCCTCAGCCATAGAGATTCGTAGCTTTCTTGGGTTGGCAGGATATTACCGCCGGTTTGTTCAGGGATTCTCATCCATTGCATCACCCTTGACCAAGTTGACTCAGAAGGGTGCTTCATTCGTATGGTCGGACGACTGTGAGGAGAGCTTTCAGAAGCTTAAGACAGCTTTGACCACAGCTCCAGTATTGGTTTTACCATCAGCTTCAGGTTCATATACCCATGAGAGGAACTACCCTGTTCATGATTTGGAGTTGGCTGCCATAGTTCATGCATTGAAGATTTGGAGGCATTACTTGTATGGCGTATCTTGTGAGGTATTCACTGATCTTCGCAGTCTTCAACATTTATTCAAGCAAAAGGATCTTAACTTGAGGCAGCGGAGGTGGCTAGAGTTGCTTAAGGATTATGATATTACTATTCTGTACCATCCGGGAAAGGCCAATATGGTGGCCGATGCTCTGAGCCGAAAGGCAGTGAGTATGGGGAGTTTGGCGTACATTCTAGTTGGGGAGAGACCCCTTGTAGTTGATGTTCAGGCCTTGGCCAATCGGTTTGTGAGATTAGATATTTCGGAGCCCAGCCGGGTTTTGGCTTGTGTGGTTTCTCGGTCTTTCTTATATGACCGCATCAGAGAGCGCCAGTATGATGATCCGCATTTGCTTGTCCTTAGGGACAAAGTTCAGCGTGATGATGCGAGAGATGTGACCATCGGTGATGATGGCGTGTTGAGGATGCAGGGCCGGATCTGTGTGCCCAATATGGATGGGCTTAGATAGTTGATTCTGGGGAGGCCCATAGCTTGTGGTATTCTATTCATCCGGGTGCCGTGAAGATTTATCAGGACTTGAGGCAGCACTACTGGTGGGAAGAATGAAGAAAGATATTATGGGGTTTGTAACTCGGTGTCTAAATTATCAGCAGGTGAAATATGAGCATCAGAGACCGGGTGGCATGCTTCAGCAGATGGTTATTCCCGAGTGGAAGTGGGAGAGGATCACTATGAACTTTGTTGTTGGACTTCCTCGGACTTCGAAGAAATTTGATGCTATTTGGGTGATTATGGATCGGCTGACCAAGTCCGCGCACTTCATTCTTGTGTGTACTACCTATTCTTCATAGCGGCTGGCAGGGATTTATATTCGGGAGATTGTTCGGTTGCATGGTGTTCCGGTTTCCATCATCTTAGATAGAGGTACTCAGTTTACTATGCAGTTTTGGAGAGCCGTGCAGGGAGAGTTGGGTACTCAGGTGGAGTTGAGCACAACGTTTCATCCTCAGACGGACGGACAGTCCGAGCGTACTATTCAGATATTGGAGGACATGTTGCGTGCTTGTGTCATTGATTTTGGAGGTTCATGGGATGAGTTTTTGCCCCTTGCCGAGTTTGCCTATAACAACAGCTACCAGTCGAGTATTCAAATGGCTCCGTATGAGGCTTTGTATGGGAGACAGTGTAGATCTCCAGTTGGTTGGTTCGAGCCCGGCGAGGCTAGGTTATTGGGGACAGATTTGGTTCAGGACGCCTTAGAGAAGGTGAAGGTGATTCAGGAGAGACTTCGTACAGCGCAGTCGCATCAGAAGAGTTATGCGGACCGGAAGGTTCGAGATGTGTCCTACATGGTTGGTGAGAAGGTCTTGCTGAAGGTTTCGCCCATGAAGGGTGTTATGAGATTTGGAAAGAAAGGGAAGTTGAGTCCACGGTTCATTGGGCCTTTTGAGGTACTTAGGAGGATTGGGGAGGTGGCTTATATGCTTGCTTTGCCACCCAACTTGTCGAGTGTGCACCCGGTATTTCATGTTTCTATGCTCCAGAAGTATGTTGGGGACCCGTGTCATGTTTTGGACTTCATCACGGTTCAGTTTGATGGTGATTTGACCTTTGATGTGGAGCCAATGGCTATTTTGGGTCGTGAGATTCGAAAGTTGAGGTCGAAGGATATAGCTTCAGTGAAGGTGCAGTGGAGAGGTCGGCCCGTGGAGGAGGCTACCTGGGAGACCGAGCGGGAGATGCAGAGCAGATATCCTCACCTATTTGAGGCTTCAGGTATGTTTCTTGACTCGTTCGAGGACGAACGTTTGTTTAAGTTGGGGAGGATGTGACAACCTGACCAGTCGTCTCATGAGTTACCGCTCCGTTTCCCCCATTTTTGCTTCTTTATGATTTGGTATCCGTGTTTTATGTGGTCGAGTTCATTGGTTTGTGGTTTGAGTGGATTTGGTAAGGAAATGAGACACTTAGTCTCTTTTAAGAAGGCTCAAGTTGGAAAAGTCAACCGGATGTTGACTTATGTGCTAGAGGGCTCGGATGTGAGTTCCGGTGGTTCGGTTAGCTTCCGGTGGTGATTTGTGACTTAGGAGTGTGATCGGAAGTGGTTTTGGAGGCCCGGTGTAGGATTAGGCTTGAATTGGCAAAGTTAGTATTTTGGCGAATTCTGGTTGATAGGTGAGATTTTGATCCGAGGGTCGGAATGGGATTCCGAGAGTTGCTGTAGCTTCATTGTGTGATTTGGGATGTGTGTGCAAAATTTCAAGTCATTTGGTTGTGGTTTGGTTGGCTTTTTGATCAAAAGCATGTTTCGGAAGTTTTTAGGAAACTTAGGCTTGAATTCGATGTGAATTGATAGATTTAGTGTTGTTTGAGGTATTTCGATGATTGGAACAAGTTTGAATGAGGTTTTAGGAGGCGTTGGTGCTTTTGGTTGAGGTCCCGGGGGCCTCAAAGTGGTTTCGGATGGCTAACGGGAAGAGTTTTGGACTTGTGCAATTGCAGATCATATGTTGCTTCTAGTGTTTTCGCACCTGCGACTTGGGAACCGCAGGTGCGGCGCCGCACGTGCTAAAGGAAGGCCGCAGATGCAAAGTTTGTCCTGGGGAGCAGTTTCCGCAGAAGCGGTCAATGGGGCCGCATCTGCGAAGCCGCAGATGCGAAAATTCTGTCGCAGACGCGACTTTTGGATTTAAACGAGAAACCGCAGGAGCGGTTGGTTGGACCGCAAATGCGGTACCGCAGGTGCGATAAAAGGGGTCGCAGATGCGAAAACCCCTGGGCAGAAGGTATAAATGGTTCTTCTTCACGATTTTTGAAGGGTTTATTCATTTTTAACTTCGGACTTAGAGTTTTTGGGCGATTTTGAAGAGAGATTTGAAGGGAACTTCAATAAGGTAAGGATTTCGGACCTAAAATACAATTCTATGGTGTTATTTCATGAATTAGGACTGAAAGTTAAGGAATTTATGGACTAAAAATGGAGGTTTAGGGCTTGAGATTAAGAGAGTCTAAATTGGGGATTTGAGGGGTCAATTGAACTCCTGTCACGACCCAAAATCCACTTAGGGTCGTGATGGCGCCGGACACCACTGTCAGGCAAGCCAACCAAAAGTACTTAATTAAATTCTCGTTTCAAATATTTCTGAAATCTCTCCTTTTATACGTTTAAGCTATACATAGTAAATTTCACTGAATAAGAAAAATAAAACCTTTAACAACTTTTAAAATTCTGAATAAACCCATAGACATCCCCAGAACCCGGTGTCACAAGTGCATGAGCTATTTCTAAGAAACAATACAGTACATCATCCGTCCGGAATACAAATGGACAGAAAGTAAATACAATACGCTGAATGAGACTATACTAGCTACGAGTCGCCTCGAGTAATGCAGCTCACCTAGTCCCAGTATCATCCATGCTGCTACGCCCAGTAGGCCTCTAGAAGTACATGTGCCTGTGCCACAAAAAAGCACAAAAGTGTAGTATGAGTACAAAAACAACGTGTACTCAGTAAGTATCCCGCCTAAT
>NW_017673937.1:0-3576 GCF_001879085.1 Nicotiana attenuata | reverse complement strand
GATACACCTTTATGAAAGCTTATAAGTTTTCATGTGTAAACCCTGCAGGTGGATTTTGTATCCGTCACATGAAATAAGTTAAGCGAATGTCTAAAGGAAATAATCAATGAATTAAATTGTCAGTAATTTAATTTATTCGATTAGTATCTGAATCTTAACATGGGGAGTTAAATAAGGTTTAATGGAAGAATTTTGAATTTGAACTGAGGAGTGCAGTTACGAACTTTTAGTGGAATAATTCGTAATTTATTATGGTAGTATTAATTCAGATATTTCGAATTAAGTCCATAATAGGAAGCCTCGTTAATTAAATACCGCGGTCCCTGCTGTGACCGAACAATTAGGAATTAAATGGAATTATATTTCTTGGTGGAAAAGGAAGACCCAACAGGTTTAGGAAAATGTTTTAAACCCTAAAACCTGTTGCTATATAAAGAGGTCTTATTCCATAAGGAGGCAAGAGTTTTTACTACACGGTTTTCCTAGGAGAAACTCTCCCACACGAGTTTTGCTAATTCCGGCCATTATTCGGGTGACACATCAGAAGACCGTGGAACTGGAGGATGATCTCGTGGACGGTTTTTGCTCATGCTTGAAGGTCTTCTGGCGATTGCAGTCACGCTTCAAGAGATAAGTATCGATTTTATGTTTGATTAAAATCTATGATTATGTGTGTCTATATTACATGCAAGTGATCCTGGCTATTTGCTTCCGCTGTTCATACTTGTTTTCCATCACTTTTGACACCAATTCCTCCCTCATCCTTCGCTACACACAAGTTTTTTCAAGAACACTACTGATAATTGTTCTTGTCTCTTGTTGTTCCCCATAGGAATCTAGAGAAATGTTTTTCGATGAGTGCTAAAGTTCCTTTTGGAGGGGACATAGCAGATAAGGTATAAATTGGTAACGATTGCAGAACATTCTTGATCAGAGTAATCCCACCTCTATTAGACAACATCTTACCTTGCCAGCCAGCCAATTTCCTCACTACTTTTGCTACTATATCATCAAAGTAACAAAGTTTCTTCCTTCCTACATAGATAGGACATCCCAAATATACAAAGGGGAATTGCTTATCCATAAAACCAGTTTTCTTCCTCATTTTGTTAATTCTTCCAGCTCTAGTTTTCGGAGCCGTGATGAAAAAACTTTTGTCGGCATTCACCTATTGTCCTGAGTCCCTCTCATATGTCTTGATCTGCTCCATCACTAGTTTGATGGACTTAGTATTTCCCTTGATGAAAATAATCACATCATCTGCATAAGCCGGACAGTTAATTTGAGATACATTTTCATTCATAGAGATGGAAGTAAAACTTTCATTGTGCGTAGGCTTGTTAAGAAGTCTTGACAACACCTCAGATCCAATGATGAACTAGGAAGGTGACAATGTAACCCCCTGCTTGAGGCTTGAGATGAAGTAAAAAAGCCTTTCATACTTCCAATTACAATGATCAAATACCATACATTCGGTAGGAGTCTACTAATGATGTCTATCCAGATTTCATAAAAACCAAATTTTCTAAGAAGTGCATAGATGAACTTCCAAGACAATTTGTTATATGCCTTCTCCATGTCTAGTATAATCACCATGTTACCCCCTCTATTATATTGCATAACTCCCTTCATAATTTCCCGAGCAAGCAATACATTTTCAGTTATCAATCTACCTTTTACGAATCCATTTTGTTTTCCGATATCAACTTGGTGAGAATTGGATTTAGTCTTTTAGAGAGGATCTTGGAGATAATCCTGCTGGTAAAATTACTAAGGCTGATAGGTCTGAACTCAGAAAAAGATTCTGGTGATTCGTTCTTTGTTAAGCGAACTAAGCATGTGTGCGAGTAAAACTTAGTTAGCTCTTTACCATTGAAAAAGGCTTGCACAAATCTTGTGATGTCATCTTTGATAATTTTACAGCAACTATGAAAGAAAGCTCCATGGTACCCGTCTGGACCAGTTGTCACTCCCCGAACCTAGGCCTAGACGTAACACGACACTCGGTGCCTGACTACATGTGACCGAGCGAACCAACGGGCTAGCTGAATCAACATGTGATATCATAACATACTGAATGCGAAAGATAAACTAACACATTCTGATATACTAAAAGTCTGGATGATAAAATCAAAGTGCAGAAATACTAATACAATTCTGAAACATATTTGCAGCCAACATAGCTTAACATGAAAAGCCTGAGACTCTGTCTAACTGTTACTCTAGTCTATGAAGCCTCTAATGAAATACTGAATCACTGACTGTTTGAAAATACTGAAGACTGTAAGGTAATGATAATGCTGCGAAAGAACTGGGGATCACTAAATAGCTGGTAAGAGAATCCTAGCGCTCTGAATCTCCAACCTATAAATCATTACCTGCATCGTGAGATGCAGGCCCCGGGCAAAAGGGACGTTAGTACATTTGAATTGCACTGTATGTAAAGCAACTGAAAGAAAGAATTATAAATTCTGAAACTGAAACTAAGCTGATAACTGAGAATTGATATTTGGTACTGAAATGATAACTATTGAAACAGAAACTGAAGTAACTGATAGCTGATAACTGATAACTAAAATAATAACTGGAATGAAAACTAATATCTGAACTGATAACTGATAACTGGTAACTGAAATGATAACTGATAATTGAATTGAACAAAGGAAGTAAGGATATGAATACTCCCTCTTCTGAATGATGAACCACCTGTTTATCTGAATAAATAAACTGCGACCTCAGGCCCAATATATATATATGTGTGCAGAACTGCGGCCTCGGGCCAAAGTATACGTATACATAACTGCGGCCTCAGGCCCAAAGATGCATAAAGCATAAACTGCGGCCTTATGCCCAAGTACAGGTGTTTAATATTCAGGGATTTAAAAATCAGGAACTGTGAATCATACCGCAATACATGATAGTGAAATACTGAATCACACCGAGTTACATGATACTGGAATACTGAATAGGACTAGACTGAGACATGTATTCTTGAACTGATTATGAACACTGAAACTTCAATTGTTTATGGCATACTGAGTAATCTATACTATGACTCGGGGGCATCAAACCCAAGTCTATATTGAATATGCACTGAGCTCACAATGTTCAGAATGAAAGTCGTGAACGAGTTATGAAGCTAAAGAATAGAAGTTCTACAACTATTCAAGGAACTAGGCTAAACTACATTTCTGAGGCAATTAGTAACGTCGTAAAAGAAACGTAGTGTAGGGAGAATCAATAAAATTCCCGAACATAGAGAGTTAGCCTCACATACCTTAACTTCCTGCTCTTGAGCGTAATACAACGTTTGTCAACCCTTTCAACTTTAATCTATAGCAATACAAGTCAAAGGGATTCCATATTAGCTATGATGCTCATGTTTTGGTCACTTAAGTATCTTATCAAACACTTGGTGAGAATAAAGCTTCATAGTCCTTATTAATGGCGTCTCTACACCCAATAACCCATTCTCTTGTTCCTAGATAAATTTTATAGTCTCAAATGGTTATAATCAACATTATTCTTTATCACCCATAAAGTAAACAACACCCTTAACCAATAATCAACAATCAA